>NC_139939.1:39928915-39948915 GCF_963454915.1 Gymnoscopelus microlampas
ATTGTATTAATATGAATGAGAATTTCAACAAAGAAGGGTGGGCGGGAGGGTGTGTGTGTGTGTGTGTGTGTGTGTGTGTGTGTGTGTGTGTGAGAGAGAGAGAGAGAGAGAGAAAGAGAGAAAGAGAGAGAGAGAGAGAGAGAGAGAGAGAGAGAGAGAGAGAGAGAGAGATGCAGTGGGAAATTGAGTGTGTGTATGGTCCTTTTCCCCAGGATCACAAAGGGAAGGCAGTCCACGTGTACTTACCCCACGTAATGTGATTTAGATGTGAGTGCGAGGACAAGAAACTGCATTCTGTTAAAGGCTCTCGTGATCTTCCTGTTTTGTCTCAGCATTTCTTTCAAACTGAAACAAACCGTTACAGGCTTTTTTGAAACGCAGAGGCTCGGTTGATTTCTTTACGTGTCGTCCTGCTTAGAACAAATCCACCAACATGCAGAATGATGTACATTCTAGAGTATGGGCAGCAGTGAAGCTCAGCTCAGCTTGGTTTAGCTTGATGTCAGAGGTGTTAACAGGGTATGAAAGACTTACAATTTATGAAGGCGTGCTGCTATAGGCCAGATGACTGTCAGGTCCTGCTCCACTGACGTTCCGGGAGGCAGATCTAGGCAAGCGGCCCAAGTCAAGAGCTCTCGGGAAAAAAAGAAAAAGATTAATAATCTTTATAGCATGGCTCTGAACTGTGGTTCGCTCAAATCCCCCCCCCCCTCCCCACACACACACACAAACCGCCAAGTAGGATTGGTCAGCATTTTGTAATTGGAATTGATTACTGGAAACAACTGCGACTGTGTTCTTTGCAGTGACTATGTGTCAGGGCCAGACTTGGGTCCGATTGGGGACATAATACCAGAATGCGACGTGGAAAAGGCCTCTTCTGTCGACGGAGCCCCAAGGGCGAGGGGAGGGGAGAGAGGGGGAGGGGGTGGCTTATTTCAAGCCAAAGTGAAAAGGACAGTATGGGTAAGACAGGGGTTTTAGTGGTTTTTACAGTTCAGTGGCGGTGTCTGAAAAGCGCGTTCTCTCAGCGACGTGGGTGGCAGGGCGGGTTACTAGCATCTCTGCCCTGGTATTGTAGTTGGCTCTATGCACTTGTCAGCATCATTGCTCACTTTCTCAGAACAAATGTTGATATTGTTTCATATAATGGGAGCCAAGGAGCCCGCGAATTACACGGGCGGAATATCCGTGGCCTTGTACACATGAGAGAGAGAGAGAGAGAGAGAGAGAGAGAAAGAGGGAATGCTTGTGTCATCATCGCAGATGTCCAAAATTCCATTGATGTGTTTATTGTTTCCCTTCTTCTCCTCCCTCTCTCGTTGTTTTGGTGGAGGTCATTCTGCATGGCGGTAGTACCCCCTGTTCCTGTAGTGTACCCCTCCATGTGAAACCTTGTGTGTCATATAAACAGAGGACCAGAAAATAACAAGCACAAGCAAAGAAGAAAGTTTCCACTCTGTCTCCATGCACCCCCCGCCCCTTTTGCACTCACCCACCACTTATTGTCCTTTATTTGTAGCCTAAGCGCTTTGGCATTAAATCTTATTATTTTTTGGTAAATAAACCAGTTTCTGGTAGGAATTACACACAACTTGGTGTGAGGTCCCTTTCAGCGAGTGGGGCCTGGAACCTTTTATCTAAAATGTTTTTTATTTGTGCTTTTGTAAGACACTTTTGACTGCTTTGAAAGAGAGAAACCAGGTTTTTCTCGCGTTTCTGGGGGTGAGGTTGGGGATTTTTTCTCAGCATTGTGGTGAGATTTATTCGAAGAGGCCGCATTTTTTCCTGATTTTCCCCCTTTGTTCTCTGTAAGTAGTTCCAGGTCCCCCTTCGTGCACTCATCTGCGCGTGGGTGTGTGTATGTATGTGCACGAGCGTCTGGGATATTGCACATGGATGAGTGTATGTGTGTGTGTGTGTGTGTGTGTGTGTGTGTGTGTGTGTGTGTGTGTGTGTGTGTTTGTGTGTACTCTTGTGAATGTGTGTGCATGTGTGCGTTGTGCACATGTGAGAAAGTGTGTGGTGTGCATGTCTCAATGTGTGTGTGTGTGTGTGTGTGTGTGTGTGTGTGTGTGTGTGTGTGTGTGTGTGTGTGTGTGTGTGTGTGTGTGTGTGTGTGTGTGTGTGTGTGTGCGTGCGTGCACATGTGCAAGGGCCACACGGAGGCCTGACTGTGACACCTGCTGTTGGGATGAATAGGGTCAGTGGCAGGGCCCTCCAGCAGGCAGCAGCTGCCTGTTCTCACTGCAAAACCCCAGCTCTGCCTCTCTGTCTCTCAGCGCTTTCAGAGCCCCCCCCCCTGCAGAGCCACCCCAAGTAGAGCCGGGGCCACTTGAGGGACGCATAGCGCCTCCTAACCAGCATCTGATGTTATTGCAGTTGTTCTCAAAACAATGTACGCACCCATTTTTAACATGTAAACCATGAAGTTAGAAACTGAAACATACAAACATAATTGATAGAAAAAAAAAGAAAAAAAAAAGAAAAAAAAAAAATATATATATATATATTATGAATTAAAATGCAATGAGATGGCAATGGAGCACCAACACTCTTATGTGGGATGACTTATGTGTCTTATATGTTTTGTTGTTGTTGTTTGATCTCTACTATATGATACTGCTGCTAATGTTATTACTTGGCGGTAAAACATAATTTTAGCCTATGCTCCAAACTAATTAGAAACTGTACCCGAGTTTAGCTCACCATGTTTGTCATTTATGGAAGGAAATGCGAGATCATAAGTTCTAAAGCCTAATTTACTTTGTCTTATGACTGTGTTGCTCATCGGAAATAGCTCATTTTAAACTGAAATTTTCATTTTTCAATTTCCGACCTCCCAGCCGACAGGAAGAGGCTTCCAGACGACTGCTGACAGAGAGGGATTCCTGGTTTGTACTTTGGTAGGTTTGACCTGTCTGTGCTCTCTCACTGTGTGGTAGTCAGTCTGCCCCATGAGTGACTTCCAAGTTCTGAAAACATTCCCTGTTATTGGCATAGAGGTCTAGAGGAGGATACAGTAAATGGGGAGGGCACAAAAACCCTTTTTTTTTGTTGTTGTTGTTTCTTTAACCATGTTTCTTTAGCTGCCATTATGAGGAATAGTCAAATCAAATGTTAGCCCTCTCTGTGGGTTTGGGTCTGTAAAATGGTCAGTGTTCATTTAACAAAGTGGGTACAAATGTAACCAAATGTACCGTTATGGTTCCACCCTCAGAGGTAAAACACTGAGGATTTTACTGTGTGGGGGTGAAGCACTTTATTGACTCATCATATATTAGGCTGACAATAGCAAGACACTTCAGTCCCTGTCACGTTTTTGAAGCCATGTAGACAAAAGTAGAAGACTGTGGTTGCACTGCACACTTTCCAGATGTTTCCAGATGCAGGGAATTGCTATAAAGGAGAAATGCTTAACAAAGTGCTGGCCAGTGTCAAGTAAATATTCTTTTACAATTTGTTTTTGCTACACCAACACACATCCAACATCCACATTCTCTCACTGTGTTTGAGCGATGCAACAAACCTCAGCCTGCTCGTTCATTGCGAATCACATCAGCGAAATTTTTCCAAACTTTACAATAAAAGAGAGAGGGGGAGGTAGACAGCTTTCCTTATCTATCCACCAGAGGTCAGCCTTTTATTAACAAAGGTTGATGATGAAGCATAATCGCTCACAAAACACCACTTTGCATGAACAAAGCCCTGGTTATCCTGTTGGCTATAATACATCCATGGCAATATTTAATAAATTACTAATGACAGATAAAGTGTCTCAATATCATTCCCTGACATTTGTTGAACAAAGTAAATCAGAAATGGAGGTGAGAAATCCTGCAATCCTGTGTGTGTGTGTGTGTGTGTGTGTGTGTGTGTGTGTGTGTGTGTGTGTGTGTGTGTGTGTGTGTGTGTGTGTGTGTGTGTGTGTGTGTGTGTGTGTGTGTGTGTGTGTGAGTGGCTTCTGCCTCCTGGGAAACAGAGAAAAAGTCCCTGTCATCACAGGCCATTTGGGCTGGGGCGCACAGGCAAAATACAGAGTGTGGTCGCGTTGCACAGTATGTTTGTTAAATGAGTGGCTTCTCTGACTGACATGAAACAGTCAACCACTAATGGTGCCGGTAATCCAGGCCATGCCTTTGTTGACTAACTGACTAGCGAGAGAAATGACAGTCTTAAAACAGAAGAAGGCCACAAACCTTCCAGTTGTGTGGCAAATTCTTAACATTGCTCCACTCGTATAGCATGCTGTGAGTTAAGTGAAACCTCCCCTTGCCTCTGTTTACCAGCACTTTTACCTCAAAAAAACTCATAAATTGTCCACTGAAGCAGCTTCAACAGTCTGTTTTCACAGAGTCCACTGCAACTTGGAAAACTTGACCCCAAAATGACAAGCAGGTTGCGCGTCACAGGTCATTTCTTAAACCACACATGCGTGTTGTGACAGGTAGTGTTAGAGGTTAGACTGTAGCCTGTACAGGCCTGGTTCTCTTAGACAGTTTGTACTGGAAGTACATGGAAGCCTTGGACTGCGGGGCTCTCCTGGGCCAGCAGGTGCGTCCGTCACCAGCGTACTCCTCCAAACACTGACAGGTGTAGGAGCCATCTGTGTTGACACACTGAGCACTGCGGCTGCACCGATGAGAACCCGTCAAACATTCATCTTGATCTGGGTGGGGAGGAGGAGAAGAGCCAAAATGATACTTTATCCTCGAAGAGACACAGTTCAATAAATATTGTTGAATCAATTAAAGTTGCTAGGAATTTGTCTAAAAGTACATGAAAACATGTTCCTCCCATACCTCCATGATTATATCCACAATATCACATGCTAATCAGTCACACAATGCTTGTTAATAACTGCCATGAGTGCCAATGTTTGGCCCTGGAGTAAAGAAGCGTGTGTGGTATAAGCTAGAGCAGCTCAAATTATTAGGAAAAATAACACAATATTGGCTACAGCAGCTTAAACATCGTCAGACGGCGCAATTATTCATGAAAAGGAAAGATGTTCCACACAACGCTGTCAACAATGTGTTTTATGTACTGTGCAGAAAATCTGGCATTAGAGTCCAGCTCGGCTCCACACAACTTGATAGCACAAAACCTTTCACCTTATTTCTCTGATAAATGAACAATTTTATTGAGCAGTATCACTCTGTATGCAGTGAAACACCTGTAATCAGGTTTTGACAATATCAGTGCACTCCTAGCGTACCAGAAATGGCAGATCTACAAGCTCACAACATGTCGCAGCACGACGAGCTTGTAGATCAGCTATTTTCTGTGCAGCGACACCGAGGCGCAACTACGAATAAATCAGGCGTAAGGCAGGAACGCGGGGTGCCGTGAAACTATGAATATCTGTTTCCAACCTGCTTGACAGATGATGCTGTGGCGCTCATCAAGTGGGTGTAAACAAAAACAGCTCGTGGGCGATCCCCACGGCCGAGTGGGCGAGCTGTGAGCTGCTCGTCAAATAAACATGGTTTCTGGATTCGCTGCTGCCAAAGCACATCTTCACATGTTCCGACTCTTTGCCAATTAGGGCAGATGAATGGAACATGTGGGGTCGTGCTGTGATCCACTTAGTCATTTAAACAGGCTGACATGGAGCAGAGCTGGATGTGGCTTCATGCAGAGAAAAAAAATCTCTCTCACACGTGTGTGTCAATGGGCAAAACCACGCATGCGCACATGCAAAAGCACATGCACATGCACACACAGTCTACCAGCAGAGCATCTTTGACAAGAAACATATGATCATCTGCTCAGTGGTACAAGGAGAGCAAGAATGTCCTTTATATTAATATTGCAACGCAGCACGCAGAGACACACGCGAGCATGAGTCAGAAACTTTGCTTTCAATCCCAAATACATTACCTCGACATTGCACTGAGCCCCGGAGCGTTCCCATCACAAAGCCGTCCTGACACACACACACAAAGCTGCCGAAAGTGTTCTTACAGGTCTGCCGTGGGGGGCACACATGAGAGGAACCCCGACACTCATCTATGTCTGCCACAAAACACAAACAAGACACAAGCAGCAATTATCTATAGGCAAGCACATGTCATTTGTGCTCACATTCATGCACAAAACACTTCCAACCAAATGTACTGTACAGCCTCCAATCATACACACACACACACACACACACACACACACACACACACACACACACACACACACACACACACACACACACACACACACACACACACACACACACACACACACACACACACACACACACACACACAGATTTAATACTGCGTTGGCTCTAAAAGAGGACCACACAAACACAAAGCACAGGCGGATAGAGTGGTGACAGGCTTGTTTTTCTGGACTCAAAGCGATCATCACCTTCAAAGGGACAGAAGAGAGACAAATGAGCACCTTGACCATGCAGTCACCTCTGTGTGCTGGAGTGTTTGAAATGCACACCTCTGTTTCAACAACAAGGAAGGACACAAACCGCCAATTGTTTCACCTCTGTAGCCGAGAGCTTCAAAAGGTGTCTTTGTGTGATGCAATGTTCCTCCTTTCAAACTATGCACCTCAGAAACTAGGTGTTTGCTTCTGGTCACCCGACTAAGTTTTCACACAGAATGAAACAGATGCAATCTTGTATGTTTCAAAAGGGTCAGTTCTAGATTGGATCGATTTGGCTTACATGTGGCCGTGGTTCAACTGCAAGTAAAGATGGTGCTGGGAAAATGCACCACTGTCACATAATATGTGATGACAAAGTCAAGTTTGCGCAATCCTGCAAATCCTGTTTATTGAACTCTCAGAGTTTATAAATGTGCAGACTCTCAGAGCTAAATGAAGTGGTGTGGTTAAGATTAGGGTTAAGGATGTTGGAGGTGTTAGTATCATAAAAAACAGTACATGGTTATAAAATAGATGCGTCAAATCACAGAAGCTTGTTGGTTGGTCAGGTGCGGTATGATAACCACCTGTTAGCCTTCTATCTGTGTAGGTCAAGGTGAATTTACGGTTGAGATATTAATGAGTGTAATGTAGAGCAAACCGTGAAACTCTCTTAGTATTACTCTCTATTTTTTCTGGAAAAACAAATAGAAACCTGTGGGAAACAAAACCATGGGAAATCTGGACGACAAATTGGAACAGTGTTAAAAAGTACATTATTATCAGCATGTTATGACTTCCCTCAATGCTGTAGGTCCTACTCCTTCCCACCACAGGTCTCACCCAGTGTGAAAATGGCGCCTGGTCATTATTTCTATTTTAAATGAGGCTTGAGAACGGCGGCAGTGGCCCAGCAGGTAGAGCGGTTGTCTTGGAATGGGAAGGTTCCTGGTTAATTTCCCGGCCTCTTCCCTGGCTGTGTGTCAAAGTGTCCTTGAGCAAGACACTGAACCCGTAACTGCTCCTGGTGAGCAGGTTGGCGAGTTATCGGTGGGACTTAAAAGTCATAAACTGTAGGTAGTTTGGACAAGGAAAGTCCAACTGGAGCCTGGACCGTTTGTCTTTACACGGTGAGCTAATTAAAGGCTCAACAGTTAAGTGTTCAGTGAGCGCCTTTGGTAGTTAACATAATGTCCATGGGAACATAATGTCCATGGGAACCTGAAGGCCAGTCATGGAATGTTTTGTGAGTCATTCCAATATAATAATTAACATTTATATTTCAAAATATATAATACATACTACACCACTAGCCATGTGCTTGGGGACCTGGAAGTATTATCACAATATACTTTAAATATATTTGTGTCTATTTTGAGACATGAAACAATGAAATGTTTATATTGTAATTAATTTGTTCATTAATTGATGTAAGACTTAATTTAGAATTTTTATCATCAACAAATAATTTACATCTACTTGTTATCAAACAAACAATTTTCATCTACTGTTTAATGACCATCCATTTACACAAGGTTTAAAGTGGTTGTGAAATAATTGAGATGAGATGAGATGAGATGAGATGAGATGAGATGAGATGAGATGATGGTGATTTATTATAGCAACGAGGGCTGTGGGGGGTGTTTTATGAGAGTAACCCACCTTTGCAGGTCCGGTTGTTGGTGTCCAGGTGGAGACCGGGGGGACACAGGCAGCGTACGGCTTCCCCTCCCCCCTCCATCTGGCAGCCAAACTGGCAACGCGTGCAGGAACACTCGGTCTCTCCTGGAAGACAGACAACCAGGGAAAACACTGGCTGAGGACAGGCTGCCCCACGGAACACATGCCACCACTCAAACGGCACAGTCCTATGCTGTCATACTCTGTGACTGCATAGTAGTTCTTTGTTTTCATATCGAAGACAGTGGTTGGGTGTTAACCACGTAAGTCCTATTTTATACTTTGACTATGTACTGGAGATGACCTGGACGAACCGAATGCCGAAGCAATCTATCCCCCGCGGCAACTACTGGAAAGACGTGATATAGAAGATGGCTGGACATGAGGAAGAGCTTGAACTGTTTGAAAATAGCAAATCCACAAGCTTACAATATGTCACATGTGTTGTGAGTTTGTAGTGTTATGTATGCTGATGACATGCCAAAATAGGGACGCCAGGGTTAAAGTGGTTCAGGAAATCTGATCCAATATTACAGATGACCTACAGTAGCCATGGAAAGTTAGGTTGGTGGAGATAGCATTGGTGTGTACGCAGAGGTACAGTAGGCTTACCTAGCGTAGCGTCTCCATATGTAAATACTTTATTGATATCATAACATCCTCCATTTTAATTATTTGAATTAACCTCCATTGTCCGATGTTATTCAAGCTATATGACAGTTGCTGACCTAAACAGTGAAGGCAAATATGCCACTATGTGCGTTGAACTATCACAGTGGGTGAGGTCAAGATGTGTGTGTGTGTGTGTGTGTGTGTGTGTGTGTGTGTGTGTGTGTGTGTGTGTGTGTGTGTGTGTGCGTGCGTGCGTGCGTGCGTGCGTGCGTGCGTGCGTGCGTGCGTGCGTGCGTGCGTGCGTGTGTGTGCGTGTGTGTGTGTGTGTAGTATCTACACATTATTCATATACTGTAAAACAGCATAAAATGACTCACGTGTGCAGGTGTGTCCGTTTGCATTGAGCGCGAAGCCCGGCTCGCAGTAGCAGCGGTAGCTACCATGAGTGTTCATACAGCGCTGGGAACAGGGCCGCCATGGAAGACCACACTCATTCACATCTGGAGTCGATATGACATATTATTTGTATTATTTCTTTTTATACCCAATAGCAATTTTCACCATAATGAAACCATCATACAATGGTTTCTTGTGGTGAAAATTGCTGATGTACAAGCTTACAGTGCAAGATCACATTGTGAGCTTGTAGATCAGCAATTTTAGCATTTTTTAAAATCATTTTTTAACAAAATAGGTGGTTAACACTATGGAATTGGAAATGTTATGAAAAAATATTATTTAATAATTAAAAATGAAATAATATGAAATAAGAGATGCAGTGGTGGAAGAACTATTTAGATTATTTATTTAAGTGACTTTAAGTTAAAGTAGCAATGCAACAATGTAGAAATGCTCTGCTACAAGTGAAAGTGCTGCATTCAACATTTTACCAAACGCAGAAGTACTGATTATGCAGAAAGGCAGATTTCACTATCAGCTACAGTATATATCTATACATTCACAGAACCTGTGTAAATGTGTGTGTCTGTCTGTGTAATAGTCCCGGCCATAGCTCGGACATTGTCCAACCGATTGACTTCAAACTTGCCGCGTGTCGCCAAGTGGGAATTCAGTCCGACCGCCGATTGTCGAGAACCGAAAAAACACGAATGTCTGTATCTGTTTGTCCGCAGGTCTGTGGAGAACACACTGAATCTCTGTGTCTGGGGGGTGTAAGCATCGGCTCCACGGATCGGCCAACCCGACCCATCGGATTCACGGATTGGCAGAACTTTGCGTTTGAGCCGCTGCACCACTATAAGTACAGCCAATGGACCACCATTTAAATGCCTATGCCCATGTAAGTCGGCAACATAACATCAGTGTCAGGGATCCCCGTATCTCCATATTTGGTCGATCGGTCGTATGGGAGTACAACAAGTACAACGGGTATTGCATAAACGGATGGTGCTCACGCTTACTGCACTGGGTACTCTAACAATGGGTGCCAGCGATTACTCTGCCACTCAGATACAATGGGTATTACATAGGTGCATGGGTGGGGCACACATTGCATTCCCAACTTGCAGCGTTTTTGACTTAATAATATTGCCTATTAGTAATTGACATGTTCCTGGCCCGGACCGCAGGCCTAGCGGTCCGGGCACTGAGGCTCTGAGTGATGCACGGTATCTGCAATATGGGCACTATAGGCAATATCGGCCCTAAAAATGCAATATCTGTATTGGAGCTACCCTAAGGTAAACCCTACTGGCAACTCATATTGCAATATCGGTATCGGTCTATTTGACCATGCAAATAATCGGCAATCGGATTTGGGCAAAAATGTAAATATCGTGCATCCCAATCATTTATCAGTGAATGTATGTTTTGAATTAATAGCCTAAATCTGAAAAGTAACTAGTAACTACAGTACTTGAGTAAATGTACTTAGTTATTTTCCACCACTGATGAGATGTTATAAGATGAGATGAGATGAGATGAGACAAGTACATATTATGTACAATATATGCAACCAGATGTGCTTGCAGGTGTATTTTCAATGTATACCTTCTTCACATTGTGGTCCTGTATATCCTTTGGTGCACAAACATTTGTCGGAGCCCACACACTCGCCATGTATACAGGCCTTTATACATACCGCTGTGGAACACAAGGGATGACATTCAACATAAATAGTGACAACCATACAACTATAACCCATAGATACTGTAAACTAAACTGGCATATGTCTTTCTTGAGAAAAGATGAGACAGAACATCAGAAACTTGACATATGGTCTTCTGCTCAACTCATTCCTCCATGTGTTTCAGATGGAATTACTGAGGATTTGAAGATACAGTGATAAAGGAGAGCTATTCAAATGTCACTTTTATGTTTCTATACAGAGGCCTATTGTGGAATGTTTTGTTACCCATCACTGAGGACATGTCACCCTGTTGGAGGAGCTGACAGCAAAAGAAAACACTGGAATGGTTGCATCATCCTCCTCTGATCTTTTCACCACTTTAAGGTCATAATCTGAACATGCTATCAAGCCAGTGGAATTAATTTCCATTTGTTTTGACTGTCGGAATAAGTACTGATGGGGTTAACCTGTGCCAACATCTGCCCTTAGAGCCCCTTGGTAACCATCCATTTCCCTAACTTTCTGAAACAGACATGTGTTGGCAACAACGTTCATGTCAGCATATCTGACAAAACCAAATGCACTTGCATAAAGTTAATTGACAACACAATGCCCAACATATGCAAAAAGTAGGATTTGAGGAACCTCCACATGCGATGATAGTAAAAAAAAAAGGAAGAAATCCAGTCCCCTTTACTACCGGATGTTTGTTTTCACTATAGGCCATTGGTTCTCAAAGTGGGGTCCGGGGACCCCCAGGGGTCCTTGGGGGATACCAGGGGGTCCCCAGCAAAATGAGTTAATAAAGCGTCACAATCATTTTAACCCCTTTATCCATATTTTATACTTTGGCTATTCAAAAATAGCAGATCTACAGGCTCATAGCCGCGCTATGAGCTTGTAGATCTGCTATTTTTGAAAAATCTTGAAAATGTGTGCAAATCTTTCAATCTTTTTTTAAAAGGCGAACATTTTAACACAAATCTTTGCTTCTGGGGGTCCCTGGCACAACATATTTTCAGGTAGGGGTCACATATACATATATCAATTTGGGGGTCCTTGGCACGAAAAAGTTTGAGAACCACTGCTATAGCCAGGGAGATGCAGAACTGATAACCTGTGAACTGTGGGTATTATTTCATTGTGGTGGTGCTGGTGGCCCTGTTCAATATATAGAGAGTTGACTTACGCTTACAAACGCCATTAACATTCCTCCACCCCACACAGCAGGATGTGCCCCGGCCGTAGGAGCAGACGCCTGGCCCCGGGCTTACTGCGGGTCGCTCCAACGCATCCTCCACTGACCTGAAGGGACCACAGGGTTATCAGTTGTTATCAGATCATTAGGAGTTTTAGGACTTCCCATTCTACACAGGACTGATGCCTTCCGACACCTTAAGCCTGATTTATACTCCGTACAACGGTGTCGCTTGCCAAAAAGAACAGATCTACAAGTTAAAAATACATCACATCGACATGTTGATAGGTTGAAATCTGTTATTTATGGCAATGACACCGTTCGATGGACTATAAATTATGCGTTTGGGAAAAGCATATATGTTGCACAGAAAATTCTATATTTTTTATTAAGACATTACTATTATTATCAATCTTCTTTTAAAGCCTCACTATGTAACTTGTTTTTTCGAATGAATACAATTTTGTCCAATCTGTAAGGTAGAGTTGTGTTAATACATGTTAATACAATATAACTTATACAATTAGGGTGATTGTATTTTGTCTCCCTGCTCCTCTATTGAGACCTTTAGATCTGAATCTGACACAAATTTTGACCTGATGGTCAAGATTCAATTAATCCCCAAAGCGAGAAGGACGGCTCTATTAGCTCAATTGTAAAAATGTCAACACTTGCGCAGGAAACAGGGTTCAAATCCGGGGTAGAAGAGGAAAGTTACATAGTGCTGCTTTAATGTTTTCCTTTAGGTAGATAGTATGTGCTGTCCGATAGTTTGACAGTTTGCTTGTGGGGGAAAGAAATGCAAATAAGGTGTGAGTAAAAAGCTCTGAAATCTAATTTGTATGTATTAACATCACTATTCAAAAAATAAATTCCGGGTTCAGAAATTCAGAACTTGATATTCATATTTCTCATCGTCTATTAACACTATGCCTACTAATATGCCAGTCAGCAACCCCTCTATACCACATAAGAATGCATCTTTTCATATCCAACATTATAATATTATATTAGTATAAATCCAATCCATATAATAGATGTATTATGATCAGACCTCTGAAAACACACTGGAACCCATTTGCAGCAGCTGTATAATCACTTAGGAAACACCTTCCTCCCTTATTCCCATGAGCTCACAATAAATGGCCAGACAGTAACCCACACACAACTTCGTCTAAATGGCAAAATTACTCCTCATTAAAATGTAGCATATAGGCTAATGAAGTGCAGGGAATTGGACTAACATTTACTCAGCATTACCCTGTATGTTAAAAACTGTTAAACACCCACTGGTTCAAAAACGCCTTGGGCGATAATAACGAATCACTGCAGTAATTCACAGAAAAAGCCAGCCGTGGTAGACAGAAGCTGCTATTATGTGTTTAAAAGACGTTCATACACTACTGTTGTGTACTGGTAGCCTATAGGTCAGTCTGTTACCGCTACAAGGATCAGACTGTTCTACTTTGGCAAGTCGTACTAAAAAATAATCAGTGGTGGAAAAAGTACTCAAATGTTTTACTTAAGTAAAAGTATCAATACTGCACTGTAGAAATACTATTCCGTAAAAGTCCGGAATTCAAAATGTACTTGTGTAAAAGTACAAAAGTATTGGCATCAAAATGTACTCATTGTGCAGAATGTCCCATTTCACAAGTTCAAATGTATAAAAAATATTTTGAAAATAGACGATCTACAAGCTCACAATGCGTCGCATCGCGACGCATTGTGAACTTGTAGATCTGCTATTTTCAAATGGCCGAAAAAATCTCTGATCTTTGAACTTAGAGTTTCAAAGATCAAACCTAAAGTTTTCAAATAATTGTAGTGGAGTAAAAGTACAATATTTGCCTCTGAGATGTAGTGGAGTGTAGTGGAGTAAGTAAAAGTATTGGAAATTGGAAAGTACAAATACCGCGACGGTAAAAATTGTACTTCAGTACAGTACTTGAGTACTTGAGTACTTACTTACTTTCCACCACTGGAAATAATATACAGTTGCCTAAGTGAGTCAAGACTTAACAAACGTTCATAGAATCCTTCCTACCTGTCGAAGTGATGCGCCACAGACACTGTAAGGAAATGCACAGCTATGACCAGGTACCGTCGGCTCAATTTCATCATTTCCCACGCAGAGTCTTTTTATTTAATGCCTTCCTAAACTCACTCTGTTCTCTGTCAGAAACAACGGCAAACCTTTCCGACATGTGTGTGTTTACAAAAAGCCACATTCTGCAAGTGTGGCCGTGTCAAAACCTGGGGCTATGCCAGTGTGTGTATGAGGGGGGTGGGGTGGTGGTGGGGGTCACATGACATTTTAATTTTAGGGTACTGAGACAAAGGTGTGACCTGTGGTCACCTGGAGGCAAACGCGCACGCGCTCGCACACACGTGGAAGGGAGCGAGAGAGAGAGACAAAAGACAAGAGGGGGGAGCAGCAGCACATATGGGCCTACACCGACTGCACCGACAGATGGAGACAGATAGAGTGACAGAGAAAAGAGGAAACACACACACACACACACACACACACACACACACACACACACACACACACACACACACACACATTTTGAGACAGAAAGAACACCACACACAAAGGCAAAATTGGAGAAAGACAGAGTGACAGAGAGAAACAAGAGAGACGAAGGAAAAAGAGAACAGAGTGAGAGAGAGAGAGAGAGAGAGAGAGAACAGAGTGAGAGAGAGAGAGAGAGAGAGAGAGAGAGAGAGAGAGAGAGAGAGAGAGAGAGAGAGATCATTAGAGTGCGATCTCATGCTAGGAAATAACTGGTGACAGGCTCAGAGGGAACTGGCTTTGAAGCTTTAACTATTACCAGCACTGATCAGCCTGTAATCAGTTCTATTAGGATCAGAGGAGGAGCTGATGTCTACTGTCCTGGTGGTCCATTCAAGTGGAATCACCACCCACGGACACACACACACACACACACACACACACACGCATGCACGCACGTACATG
The DNA here is from genome assembly GCF_963454915.1 of Gymnoscopelus microlampas. NCBI lineage: Eukaryota > Metazoa > Chordata > Actinopteri > Myctophiformes > Myctophidae > Gymnoscopelus > Gymnoscopelus microlampas. The sequence continues at coordinate 39,943,853 of NC_139939.1, forward strand.
CATGTATGCCGTGCACACACACACACACGGACACGGACACACACACACACACACACACACACACACACACACACACACACACACTCAGAAACACATGCTGGTTATCAAGAGAAAGGTTGGGATATGTGAACAAAAAGAACAAATTGAAGACATATTTATTTTGGCTCTTTCAATTTCAATATTTCAATATTTTGTTTTGGTATATTCTTTGTAGCGTGCAGCTTTCAGTTATTGAGAAGTGAATGTCATGTTTCATAATTGGGTTTTTGGTGTCTTATGATCCTATAATGGTTAAAACACAAAAATCATTCACTCACCTCTCACACGCGCACGCACGCACGCACGCACGCACGCACGCACATATAATGCTGAAACTAAACAGAGAGAATATCATTTGGAGTCAGTGTGGAGCGTTAATGACCTCACAGCCTCCCTACTATAAGCCCAGATCAGTCTGGTGATGTTTTACCACGGCCAACATTACCACGCTGGTTTAGCTTGTATGTAACAACCAAACTTCCTTGTTCCCAATCAACACTGCAATTTGTCTGACCCCAAAACAAGTGAAGACTTACTGCACATGGCAGCATGTTTGGCAGCCATTTTCCATCTCCTCTTGTGCTAATTCAGTGATTACTGCGGTTACGTTGCTCCAGGGTGCCACACATTATAGAGGAGAGCAGAGCTGCCATACACCAGCACACACACATGCTCGTACGCGCACGCACGCACGCACATTCAACTTATCACAATGACAGGGGAGTTTGATATTGTATGCGTGTGTTTATGTATGTGTGTGTGACTTTCTCTCCCTATTTCTCTCTCTCTCTCTCTCGTGTGGTTTTTGTCAAGTGTACCACCACACAGGCAGCAAGCGAGGTGGAAAGAAACCATAAAATGGTTGTGCATGATCTGCCTTGATTCAGGGCCAAGTCTCAGCCTCAGCCCGTCATTTATGATACAATTAAACATAATCCCCCCCTGCCATAAACGAAGGGAGTGTGAGGGAGGGAGAGATACATATCCCCTCTCTCATATCTCTCCCTCTGCATTGCCTTGAAAAAAAATGAGAAAAGAAAAAAACATTCTAACTGTCTCCTCATCTCTCATTTTTCCAATTTATTCATCCTGAACTCTCCTATCATTTTATTAATGTTAGATGAAGACATTAATGGTTGCTTGCAAGAGTGGTGATGTATTCGCTCTTTGCCCTGGATTAGTGTCGGCTGAATTCCTAAGACTAGAAAAAAGTGTAAAGTAGTTAAGTGTAGTGTAGATGAGGTTTGCTGCACGCAGCTCTCTGTCTCTGTCACAGTCACACAAACCCCAATGGCCACAACATGCTTTATCCCCCCGCCTGTCAGTTATGCTCGTGTCCCTATCGAGCCATCTTGGCAAGATCGACTGCACAGATGGTTTTTGGTCATCTTTGATTAACCAACTTGGAGTGATTTCTCCAAAAGCTGATTAATCCACATGTAAATAAAGAAAAGTATAAGTAAAGTAAACAATAAAGACATGAGAGGAAAACCTATTTTCTAATGTCTTTTGGACTGTGTGCTGTGAAAACCCTGATGACTGCCCACAGAGACCGCCACTGACCACTTCACAGCAATAGCAAGAACACACACGCATACACACACCACTCACGCGCACGCACGCACGCACGCACACATGCATGCACGCACACTCACAAGCATGCACGCACACTTATGCACGCTGTTCTCTGTTATGATAGGCCTAAAATGTATGGCAAATTAATTTCTTGTTTCAAATGTTGAAGCCAAAGGAATGTTCCCACATCAATATGCAGGAACAGTGTGCTGGGACATGACAACAAGTTTATGTGGAAATTGGTTCAAAATGGAACTGGTTCAAACTTTACACCTCTTTTTCAATGTTGGATTTATAGGAATTTTCCCACCTCGACATGGGGGTTACCTGCCATCAAACGTTAGTTCATGGAAAAGGGTCAAACTTTGTACAAGCTGTGAGTGGGAGGCCGGGTCAAATGAATTCAGGAAAGCCAAAAGCGCCAAAAAGGCACCAGATGTTCTGCCAGAACAAACTTATCACAGAGGACACAGCCAAATGAAAAATGTCCCGCATGACGTTGAAAAGTAACTAGATTTCTAAGGTGATTTTTGAGATCCTTTACACAGAATAAAAATGCCTTGCATCTTATAGTTGTGTGTGAAATTTAACAGGACATACATTTATCCCAGCAAAGCAGTGGACAAACAACTCCCTTTCTCTTAATGGCAATTTGAAAAACAAAGACATTTAATAAATGATATAACTTATTTATTTGTTGGCAGTTCTTGCTTTATATTTATTCAGGACAGAGAGACTGAAGTGATGAAGAGAGAGACACACAAAGGTAAGGACGAGGGGGGCAGAGAGGGGAGGAAAACACCATGACTGGTGCAGTATGCCCCTGCCACTGTGTGAGTCAAGAGTCTCTGACCCAAATTCAGGACGAGAGACAGAGTTAACGTCAGAAAAGTGTGTTTTGAAAAAAACGCAAAATGGCGGAAAATGTAATCTGGCACAAATGGCTGGGGCCATATGGAGAGTAAATCATTTTTCCTTGTACAATTTTTATTGTACGACCCTGTAGCAGCCTCCTGGTGGCTGAACTTTGACCTTTCACAAAAAAATTCAATAGGTCAGTTCATGTTTTCTTTTCAAACCATGTGAGAAGGTCATAATCTATCACTGGTAAACATATAGTAACATTTTACTGTGCCAAATTGGAGAAATCTCACTTCACAAAGCTGCAATCCATGACTGTCATGTCCTACCCGGTATTGGGACCCAGGTGTAATGTTATGAGCAAATCATATTTGCCTGCTTGATTACCTTTGACTGTGTTGAACAGTACATCCGCTGACTAGTAATGCCTTACCAGCAGTGTTGTTCCAGATTCATGTCAGAAATGATTGTTGTGCCCCCTGTCACTACTGTTATTATTAAAGAACGTCTACTCTTTCAATAAGTCGTTCAATTGTCATTGAATAAACCCACAAACACAGAGTAACACACCGGGTGCCAACACACCGGGTATTACAGAGCTCATAATAGAGCATGCCTGCTTGCTCAGGGGAGAAATATAATTTTTACCTTCAGGCAGTACCACTTGTCAACCAGTAGTGGTCCAACCTGACCACAGGATCTAAAGCCTGTTATAGCGCCACCATGAGGCCGATTTGACAAATGTAGAGTGGTATTTCTTCCTTGGCCTAGTGGAACTGTGCGTGCAAAGTTTCACAGCAATCAGATGCTGCGTTTATGATTTGTGGCATTTAGTTAAAAACGGGCCAGTCCTGCAAATGTTGGAAGACAATCTGGATGGAATATGAGAAATGGGACTGATACATCTTGGTCAAATGACTGAGATAATGTGTACCGATTTGCATGAGGTTTGGACAAAAGCTGTAGCAGTAATACTCCAGGGAGTGTGCGTGTGAAGTTTTGTGCCGATCAGTCCAACATTGTCAGAGATTAGCTGCTCACAGACGGACACATAGGGGCGAAAACAGTCTCCGGCTTTCGGCCGCCCGGCTTGGCGGAGACAACAATAGGAGTAGAAACCACTGGGAGCACTAGGAAAAAACACAGGTGGTCAAAGCCACAAGGTCTACAGTACAAGAACCAAACTACAACACATGTAACATTCTTTGCAAACTGGCAAAGAAACACTGGGAACAACATTTGCAAACGACAGGCTGGTGAGACAAGACAGGTAGCAGTAATGACGGAAAAAAGGAAACCCATAGGACATCACTTCAACATAAAGGTACACAAGTGTACATGAAACCCTAACTACAACTGAGAAACAAGGAAGACAACAAGAATACACAACAGGGAGATCTAATCACGACTAAACAACAACACGGCAAGAAAACACAACACGGATACAGATTATGGCAGCCTCTACGGTCCATTTTCAAAGAGAACAAACACTACACCTTCAAGCAAGAGCCTGCAGCATTTTTACCTCCCACTGTCATACAATGTGTTAAACCATCAAAACATGACGCATGTTACAACAAACAATATTGGGGTCTCTGTTGAGCAGCAAATAATGGGAATTCTCTTGGAACGCACAACATGGGATCCATGTCTGGGAAGGATTACACGCACATGAACACGCATCAGCATGGAGATGACAATGACAGGCATTAAATGAGTCGGTACTGATGGTTACAAAGGCTGTAGAAAAGGAGTCATAGAGTCTGTCATTAGGATGCCACTCTTCGTGGTTTGCACAGCTACAGTATTGTTAGGAATGGAACAGGCAAGCGATGTCACAGACCACAGTTGGGGCACATATGAATATAGAGTCATAATCAGAAACAGTATCATGCAGGAATCACACCCAGTATACAGTGGCACAACATCATTGACTTGGTGTCATCATTTATCACCTGGTCCTGGTGCAATGACAAGCCAAGTCCAATGACTTGATTAAATACAGTGATTAACATGGACTCCCAATATAGTAGACCAGTGGTTTTCACACTCATTGAGCCAAACCAAAGCAAGTGAAAATCTCAAGGCACATCTGTATGCATAGCAAAAATAGACGATCTACAAGCTCACAACAAGCATGGAGATCTGTTATTTTCAAAGTGTTTGTTTGTGAATAAAAAGCAAGTCTCTTGCACACCTACAAAGGCAACGGGTGCGTCGGAGAAGACCAAACGAGGGCCCAACGTACTGAAAAATAAAAAACTCCTGCACACTCTTCAAAGGCAATTAAAAGGTTTTAATGGGAAACAACGTTTCGGTCTGTTATCTTTAGGACAAATTTGTGAATATATTTGTTTTATAGATGATGTTAGGATGCCCGACTTTGCTGTTGGAATTAGTACAGAGGCATGGTATAGAGTTCAACCAGACGGTGTATTTATTCACCAAACCAATACAGATAACATTCAATCATTGTTTCAAAATAGAGATGCCAGAGTTAAAGTGGTCAAAATATATATTTGTAGGTTATTGAATTTGCCTCTGTACTGGGAAACGAGAGCGCACTTAGTACTAATATGGTCAATAAA
>NC_139939.1:39956415-39963915 GCF_963454915.1 Gymnoscopelus microlampas
ACCACCATGAATGTTTACACAGGCCAAATCCAGCATTCTCACATAAATCAGCACGGTGGAAACTGGCTGGGGCTGCATTTTTGTCAATGTCACAGGGGACCTGCACAGATCAATGCCGATGTACGCGGATGTAAAGAAAATCAACAGGATTAATCACCTCGGCGCTAGACACCATGACTTCATAACTTAACACATGACATGGTATAAGGGCCCAGCCCTATGTATACGTACTCCACAGCATTAAGATGTGTTACAGTGATATTTAAGAAGTGTTACTGTAGTGGCTGTTTGTAAAACGGTACCGTACAATTAGATCACATCGGAAACAATGATTCACAATGCAGCGGCTGCCAAGTGTTGCTCAGAGATGTCAAGTGAGGCTCGGAGGGAAGTCAGAATGAGTGGATGTGGGCAGACATTCCACAGAAGTGTTGTGTTGTTGTGTTGTGGGCGGGTCACATTGACACTTAGAAATAATGCTCTCACACTTTGATGCTACCACAAAGGATTATGGGGATTGCAGAAGAACACATTTACATTTATCCGTTCATTATTTCCTTCTTTCCCTCCTTCTGTGCTTGCTTCACTCCTTCCCTTTCTGTTTGAAGTTGGCTCAAAGCATGTAACTGATGTGTTTTCCCCGCTGCATATGAACAACATGCCAAAGCCGGAATACAAATGAAGCAAAGGGTTGTGGGATTGATCAAGCTCGTTAGCCAGTAGAACAGTTAGAGGGAACAAATTCACATGACACACATTGTACTTTTTTGTTAAGCTTGTGGAAAACATGTAAAGTATTGTAATTGATAACTAGAAACATGACTGCATTGCATTTCAAAGGACATGCTGTACCAGTTCCTGTCCGTTTACTGCATTGACCAAGCTTCAATCACATCTTGCAGGGTTTCATCTGGACCCAGATGGGACCACACCTGAAGACCATTGGGAAAACAAAGGGTTGTCACCAGCTTCCCTTCCAGCTATTTTAGCATTGAATGTTTGCACCTTTTTTTTGTCAGAAACTTGACTGTTTCTGTGTCTTTGTGCCTCTTTGTATGTATTTACTGCTCTGAAACACATTGAACTTCCCTGCAATGGGGTACATTTTTTCACCTAGAGAGTTAAATTAGCGCTCAGGATTTTACGGCGCAGCCTATGAAATGTGCTGAAAAAACAAAACAATAAACAAAAAAACACGGCACAAGAGAATGGAAGCAAGAGCATTCACTTAATGACTGAAGTTTAGTGGAGTCTGTGGAAAATAAAAGAATGCAGTGCATCCTTTTAATCTCCAAGACTATTGTTTTGTTATTTGCTCTCTGTGTCCCCCCCTGTCACCCCATCAGCAGGGGCCGTGCCGACTCTCTGGCTCGTGTATACAACATTATAGTATGCACTTCCAGCCATCTCGCTCCTACAAATATTTGGTATACAGGCTCCTCATGTTTATTCAAAGTACTGGGTTACACTGTTTGGGAAAGATAGCCAGACGAGGGTCCTTGGGGAAGGAAAAAGAAAACTATTCCAAATGAAAAGTAATGATTCATGCCATAGATAGTATATAAACTCAAATATACGCTGGACCTCTCTCTGCCATTGGCCAGTTCCACTTTATGCAATTTTGATTGGCTCTAAACAGTGCACAGACAACTTAGTATTGCATTACTCTAAATACAGCAGTCTGTGTGTGTGTGTGTGTGTGTGTGTGTGTGTGTGTGTGTGTGTGTGTGTGTGTGTGTGTGTGTGTGTGTGTGTGTGTGTGTGTGTGTGTGTGTGTGTGTGTGTGTGTGTGTGTGTGTGTGTGTGTGGGACTGTGACTCGAGTGAGGTGGGTGGTCTCCTTTCACTATCGTTAAACAGCACAAAACCTGATTGATATTTTAAGAAGGAAATTAATAACGCCATCAGCCATACGCAGCTCGTGTGCCTGAAAGCGTTATGTGCATAAACGTGTGTGTACACTACTGTGGATGAATTCCAACATTCCATCTTAAAAAAAGAATGTATATGCCTAAATTTAGGACTATTTAAGTGAATGAAGTGTAGCCTATACTCTCTGAACTTTGTGTGGTGTCCTACATCATAATTAAAAACTTCCTGTCAGCACATATCAGTAGCAAATATCACAAACTTTACCGAATAATTATTACCTTGTCCCAGCTAGCAATGTATAGCATCTAAGCTGATCACTATTGTTTTTAATACTGTCTTCCAATACAATTGTTCATAACATTGTTTCATTACTGTCTTTTGGTCTCCATTTGTATCTTGAACAGGATTTTGGGGCTACACTCTCATGTACAAATGGCTCTGTACAAGTAAAGTTTATTATTCTAGTTTATTATTACTGCGCTTGTGTATAGATGGTACTGTACCAGAACTCTGCCATCCTTGTCCTTCCACTTTCAGCCGTAAACTGTGTGTTTTCCATTCGGGCGAAGGTTAAGGGGAAAACCATTGGGCTCATAGCCACCGTTGGCCCTGATTTAGCCTAAACATTTTCTCAACATCCCTCCCTGTACTGTACTCTTTACCTGGGCGGAGGAAAAACCATTAGTGGAAACATGCTGGAAATGTGACTTACCAGAAATGAGCCCAGAGTTCCCAGCGTGGCATCATGACTGACAGGCGGATAGGGTTAGATGGGAAGTGGGTAATGTTGTGACTTCACATTAAGTTACAGTCGTTAAAAGAAAAACTATAGCGACTCTTAACCAAACTAGTTACCAAACCATTCCTTGCTACTTTCTGTTGGCTGAAAAAGGAGTAATATTTTGGGAGGCAGAAAAAGTGCACACAGGATGCTTGCAGTAGAGTTAATACAATATAACTAGCAAATCTGCAGTGGTTGGAGGTGGTTTCACTAGCTTCTATTGAGAAAATGGTGTGGGTACTGTACTGTACCTACAGTACTGTCGTAGTTCTGCCTGAAACTCATGCAATATTTCCCCAGGAAGAAATTTGGTCTCTCCTGTTGGGAGATCCAGGTTTGGATCCTGGGCAAGACTGTAAAACTTACAGATAGGCTCTATTCACAGCAGCCATATTATGAAGACATTCACAGGTGTTACCAATGACACTAATGAAGGCTCCGTTCCATTTAGTGTAGCACAGTGGTTTCCATGACCCCCATAACTCTGAGAGTGTACAAATGGAACCAAATGGACCCTTACGGGTCCATTTGGTTCCATTTGTACACTCTCAGAGTTACACACCTGTAAGGGGCCATTTGGAAACCCATGAGGGTCCCTGGACCCCAACTGTAGACCCACTGGTGTTTCCAGTGGGCCAACATGCACAATATTAGCACCCTGACTCTGTTTGACCAGAAAGGAACAGAGCCTTCATTAGTATCATTGGCAACACCTGTGAATGTCTTCATAATATGGCTGCTGTGAATAGAGCCTATTGCAGCTTTAATTTAACTCTGAAAGTATACTCTCAGATGAATGTACAAATAAAACTGTACATAATCCATCAGACAGAATCTAGGCTATTTGAATGTATCTGTTATCACATCATAAATACAAAAACGAAACAAAATAAAAAAACACACACAAGTAATGTAGACATGCTATAAACTTTAATAGACATATTGATATTTCTGAAAAGAAAACGATAGCCCTAGTTTTTATTTACAATACACGAATAAAAAAAAATGGTCACATACAGTACAACGGTAAAAACAACGTAGACAGACTTAAATAATTATTTTATTTTGCGTAACTACTTAAATAATGAAAACTGGTTATTCTATTCACACCATGCCGTCTCAGCAGCTACAATGCAACTTTCACATTAAGTGCTAAAAAAAATTATAATTTTTCCACTTTATTACAGCATGAATATCATTTTGACGCAGTCAGACCAGGTAGAACAGGTTTCTTTATGTCAAAAAAGAAAAGGGAAAAAAGTGAGGTGGGGGTAAAAAAAAGAAAAGAAAAGAGACCTCTTGTTTGTCAGTTGATGTGGATGTAAATCTAGACAGAACGACTTTGTTTGACTAATGCTAAAAGAATAAGAAGTCCCTCCAAACATAGTGTTTGTGGTGGGTTGGTGTGGGGAACAAAGGCAAAGAAGAAATGTAAATGTTTGTCTTCTCTGAGACGTTAAACACACTGGCTGGTGTTCAAGATTGTCTCGGTGGAATTCAGAAATGGCAAAACATCAAATGAACGGATAAATAGTTTTGAATCAGTCATCAGATGAATTGTGTGTGGGTCTGTGTATTGTGTGTGTGTATGTGTGTGTGTGTGTGTGTGTGTGTGTGTGTGTGTGTGTGTGTGTGTGTTTTGGGGGGATGTATGAAAAAAAAAATTCTATGTGTATGCATGGGTGTGTCGGTATATAAGCTATATACCATATCGTACATATTATGTATATATTTCTTGTGTGTGTATTAACTCCCCTCCATCATCTGAACAGACACAAACACATTAAGGTGGCTCCAGACAATAGCGGTCTGCGTTTAATTGTTGTCTGACTACTCTCTGTCTAGAGCCTGTCGTCCCACAGTGATCATCAGTCTCTGAATTTCCTTTCCCCTTCAGGACTTTATCTGCATTAGACAGATCCTCTCCTCTGTGGCCCGGGCTAATCTTTGATCTGCTCTGCTCTCGGATAAGATCTGGAGACTCGCGACTGTGAACCTCTTCCAGTGACTCGGAGGTGGCCCCTCGACCGGATCTTTGGATCTTTGATCATTCCGAACAGCGGAGACACTTTACACACTCGGGGTGGAGGTGTCATTGTCAGAGAAAGTATGTGCGTGTATAGATATGCGTGGTGTGTGTTTTGTTAGTGTGTCTATCTGTAAATGTTATTAGATTGGGTTGTTAGAGTGAAAATCCTGTCTCCCCCCACCCCACCCACACACACACGGGTCCTTGTAGTTCTACAAACAGCAGAAAGGGGGGGGGGAAACAACTACATAAGAAAGGAGCAACATGAAATGACATGACTTTACAAGCTTAGTGTAAAAACTGCTTTTCTATAAACACCATTCTCTCCCATATATTATTACGCTTAAAAAAATAAACGCTCCTCTATGACAGCAATAGTAATGCTATAGTATTTTTTGCAAAGATAAGTAGTACTTAGATCAGCTCTATAGGAAATAGACATATCTTCTCTCTATTCTCTCTCTCTCTCTCTCTCTCTCTCTCTCTCTCTTCCCTTTATAGTAACTGAAGTTGAGCTGGGGCTCAGTGTGTGAGGCAATGACAGGAATCCTTTTTAGTATTGTTTTTTCAAACAATAATTCATGTGTTAGCATGTTTATAAATGTAAAGTGTAAATGACATATATTGCTGTTACTGTGTCCACTGTTAAAAATGAATGAATGAAATAATGAATGCATGAATACAGTGCATGGAAGTTGATGACTCCGTTCAGAATGTACAAGACTGGCTTTGATTACTATTATTTTTAAGTACAAAGGCATGTGATCTACTCACTCATCTCTTATTTCAGTAAGCAGAAAACAGTCTTCTGTCACAGATCCATTCAGTACATCGATAGCACGTCAAGTGAGCATCGCAAAACAAATCTATACCAATGTATACAATATACCAAGATAGCTTTTTTTTATGACAATGTGCCCACAAACTAAAATAGAAGCTGAACCCCATACTGTAACTGTGACAACATGGTTTGTCTCTCTCCTACTAGTGCCTTTAAAATTCTATAAGCACGTAAGATTGTGTGCTCTACACAACACATGATTATCATAAACTTCTCAGCCTCCTTTTTTCATTTTTCAGTGTTGCTGCTGTATTGACTGGCAGTGAGAAGCAGTGTCCCTCCAATGTCTGCGTATGTAGACATTTGCTTTTCATGATTTGGAGTTGGGTCTTCGAATGCCAACATCACCCCTCCTCAGAGAAAACTACTGGGCGAGCTCTGGCCTTGGAAATGTCTCAGACCCCATTTTATTTGGGGCCATTTGTAAGGCAATATCTTTCAACCCCTCCTAGCAGAGAGAGAAGGAATCCAAATAGTCTCGTGCTAAAATGGCCATTCCTGTGGGAGAGAGTCTTGTGGACTGGAGGTCTCCACTGTAGCTCTGCAAAAAAACGTGTCGTTCAAACATGGAGTCGGTATGACAAGGGGGCAGGGATACAGTATATGAATGAGTGAGGACAAATCTTCAATGGAACCTCCGTAACCTGAAGGCCATGCTTGTCAATCATCATTACCACTGTCCTGTTTGTGGACCTCTCGAGGTGTGCGAGATCAGTTGACCCGGGTGCAAGGGCTCTGCCATCCAAGAGCAAGTAGCTTATAGGCAAAAAACGAAAGAGAAAGAGTTTTGTGCGGGGATGGTTGATGAGCGAATGGCCAATTGGGGGATATGTGTGTGTGTGTGTGTGTGCGTGTGTGTGTGTGTGTGTGTGTGTGTGTGTGTGTGTGTGTGTGTGTGTGTGTGTGTGTGTGCACACGCGCATAGTGTTATGTGCGTGTGAGGGATTTGTGAGATTGATGAGACTCCCCTTTGTCAAGGCGTGTCCTCAAAGTCTGCTGGTGGTGGCGTAGGTAGATTTGTTGCGGGGGGTGTGTGTGGGGGGGTTATATGTTGAGGCGTTATGGACTAGCAGATGTTCCTCCGACCCCCCCCCCCCCCCCCCCCCTTCCCCCCTTCTCCCTGCCCCTCTCCCCCTCTACACACCCCTATACGATGTAGCTGGTGAGGTCAAGCAGGTAGGAGGTCATGTCAATGATGTGGTCCAGGATGCCATCTTTCTCCTGGTCGTTGGGCATGCCCCGCTCGCCCTTCTCACACTGAGCCCCTGAGTAGCCACTCTTGCACAGGCACTTATTGGGCTCCATGCACACTCCTCCATTGCGACATCCTGGTTCACATTTGGCTGAGAGAGAGAGAGAGAGAGAGAGAGAGAGAGAGAGAGAGAGAGAGAGAGAGAGAGAGAGAGAGAGAGAGAGAGCGACAGAGACAGAGACAGAGACAGAGACAGAGACAGAGACAGAGACAGAGACAGAGACAGAGACAGAGACACACACAAAGTGAGTTGAAGTGTACATCGATGTTCAAGCGACCTTCCGACCGACCAAGAATCCTACCAACTCTGGATCAAATCTGTCTACTGAGTCACAAATTCTAAACTGCCGATTGAATTAAAGAAAGTCTAAAAAGACATTCCTTACTTGTGCTTAAAGAAGAAAAGCAAATGCATGGCAGAGTGTACGTATATTTCACATAAACTATTCATAAAGGTTGATGTCTTTATTCACAGTGAAACATTCCCAAAAATTGCGTTGCTTTACACATTTCCTCCTCACAACAGAACGATAAGATTCACGTTTTAAAAAGTTGTCTTTTAACACACTGTTTTTGATTATTGATTTTTTGCGTTTTTATGCTTTAATCAGATACAGCAAAATGAGAGACAGGAAAATGCAGACTGGAGTGAAATCAGGGACACGCTGTAGAAAGCATTCTTGCGTTGCTTTATCGCTATGTAATATTCGCGTTCTGTGTGGATCT
>NC_139939.1:39968915-40008915 GCF_963454915.1 Gymnoscopelus microlampas
ACACACACACACACACACACACACACACACACACACACACACACACACACACACACACACACACACACACACACACACACACACACGCACACTCAAGTACTGTATAGGGTGTACCTTGCCTGGTCCATCTAATGATTTGTGACGTAAACAGTTGATACACTTCATAAAACAGGACCTGTGTTTCTCAGTTCACTGTGTTTTCAAGGTCTCTGCTTCGCTGTAATTCAATCACACAAGGCAGCAGCTGACTAAACCCCAATGTGTGAAAAGTGCTTTGCGATACCTTCCCCCCATGCCACCCCCTTTCTGTTTGGACAGAGGCTGTTGCAATGGAAAGACAAATGACCGCAGAAATCAGTAGGAGATTTGACTCTCCGTCTAATGATTTAAGGACTCCCTGCAGGCTACAGCTCTGAGAATGAAGTTAATTTCATTTGACTGCGAATGGATCCACATGCACGCATGCACACACACAGTATTTCTGTCTAATTAAGATACCATAGGATATGATAAACCTGTATTGATCCACATGGGAGAAATGCAGGTGTCATAGCAGCAAGAGTGAAACATGGGAACGTATAAGGGTAAAACCCAGTCCATACCAATGATTTGCAACTTCGAGTTCGAGTTCGAGTTGCAACTTCCAACCAGTTGCAGCGGTCTGAGTTGACCCGTTGCAGGTGGTTGCAAGTGGTTGCTGTTGCAACTTGTTGCGTTGCGAATCATTGGTGTGGTGGACTGGGCTTTACTAGAGTCAGGATTGATTGGATAATTAGAGTCAGGACTCGGGAGCCAATTAAAAATAAAACAAGAATGACATGTCATATTATACCAGCTTGTGCCAAGCTAAACCCCTTGAAAAGTACAATAGTTAAATTAAGGTGCCTTTCACATCTAAAGTTGACATAAAAGGTCTAGAGCAAGAACCAAATTGTTACATTGTTGCAATAGTCATTATTTCTGGTTTGGGTTCACACAGTCCTGTGTTAAGCATGCCAAAATGTGTAAACATATTAGAAAGGATTATATTAGATAATAATTCATAGATTAACAATAATGAAACTCGCTATGTCTCTGAAACACTGTTCAAGGGAGTTTTTATTAGAAGCCTAATAGTTTGTTTGTTAGATGTTAGATTGTTTGTGCCTGTAAGAGCATGAATGTCGCCCTTTTGTCCACTATTCTTTAGTTCTTTTTCCTTGCTTTAGTTTGAATAATATTAATTGAATGTGTTAATTTAAATGCTTACCAGATGGTGAAGAGTAGCGCGTGTCTGTGTCTACTGTAAGTTAGCGACGGTCATTCTGTTCCGTGACCGGAATTCTTACGGCCATTCAGAGTATGGGAAGGCATTGCGGACACCCCATTGGCTTAAAGGACAGCCAATGAGGAAAAAGTCACAGAAAAATCACTAATAGCGGCTGAACTTAGACCAGCTTGCTCCACAAGCAAATAAGATCAAATAAAATATAATTGTTAGACTTGAATGTGTTATGTGCAGGTTACAACTGCAGCATCCAATGACAGATAAGTTGTCCAATGACATCAATTTGTTTATTTTAAGGCACTCTTGGTACAAAGTGTAATGCACATACATTTACTATGTACTAGTGAACTTCTGTTCACTGGTGTGTGCATTTTTATGCTGTGTATGAACATATAATGGCTATTGTATGGGGGGTGTATGTAAATGTGTAGTGAATATCCTGTCATTCTGGGCAGATTGGGCAAAATGTCTACAGAATTTGGTTGCAATAATATGTCTATAAACTATAATGTAAGACTAACATAAGATCATGTAAGATATTGTGCCAGCTCCAACTGTGTCTGGAAGTTCAGTGCAATTCATGTTATTAGTAGGATCTATTAATTATCAGAGATTTGGAAAATAACTAGCTCCTCCCTTTCAGGCACACCGCAAACAATGAGCCTCCTTCTCTGTCTCTGTCACCTCTCTCGCTCCTTTTCAATCTTCTCTCTCACTCTCCCTCACAGCCTCATATTGCAGTGCACGCACGCACGCATGCACGCGCGCACGCACACGCCCAGAGTGTTTCAGAATGCATGGTGGCCTATTTATTATTGGAGGGGTGCTCCAGCTGACAAACAAATACCTAGAAATGAAGTCATCTGTCCGGGACATGTTTACACAAACACCGCCGAGGGATTTTATGGCTGACGTTTCCCCCTTTACGCCTCCTCTACCACCCTCCCTGGCTGTTCCTCCTTTCCCCTGTGTTCCTAAACATGAGCGAGCACGCACGCACGCGCGCAAGCGCACACACACACACACACACACACACACACACACACACACACACACACACACACACACACACACACACACACACACACACACACACACACACACACACACACACACACACACTCACACATTGCATTGCTATGTGTAGTGAGCTTGTACATCGGCTATTTTCGCTATCCGTCATACGAGTTGGTCGTGGCCCGGCTAGTTACAGCTGCATACACACTGAAGCACGACTCTGTTTTGCATGTCACCCCCAAGTTATCTAGCCCTCCCTTCCTAACTTTGCTTTCCATTCCCTGATAACATAAAAAAAAAAAAACGGGAACATGGCAGTGGAGGAGAGGAGAGAGAGAGAGAGAGATGAGGAGGACCACCCGACTTGATAACAGGCTGAGGTCAGAGGCGTTAGCTACCCCCCTTTATCCCCCGCTCTCGCCTCCTCCTCCTGTAACAAGATCCTAATAACCAAGTGGCGAGTGTGTTAAGGAGTCAGCGCTCCAACACCACAGGGTCTGCGCAGACTAAACAAGCCCGATAGATGGTGGAAAGAATTGTTCTTGGGGAGAAAAACGTTGGGCCGGCAGGCCATGCCAGAGCACATAAATACAGACTGGGGCCGCCGGGGCCCCTTCCAGAAACATCTGCACCGTAATTAATTGCGCAAAGACTTGGGTGGTACTGTCATCACCCTAGGAGTAATTAGCCGGGGATATGTTTCTATTGTGATACTGAGGCATAGTACATACATACATACATACACTCAATAGCTGTCCCTCACTGTCAGTCTCTCTCCCTTTTTGTATTTCCATTTCTGGACTCTCTCTTTGTGTATCTTGGTCTCTCTCTCATCTCTTCTCTCTCTCTAATACATCTGATCCCTGTGTCTTTCTCTTTCTCTCTCTGACTTAACAGCTTAAACCCTATATTCTTTGTTGACCGGGGTCCCCCAGGGCTCTATACTTGGTCTCCTGCTGTTTCCCCTCTAAAACAAATCTCTTTGGCTCGCCTTAAATAGCAAAGCTTATAGATCAGCTATTTTTGCCGAATGTTCTCCCCATAATAGGGACACCGTAGGGTGCATATGGTTAAACTAACGGGACATTACGACATCATGGCCCTGTACCAGACCTCGCTCCCCGCAGTGCGGTGAGTTCCGTGCGCATTGTCTCTAAAGAAGCCCCACCTGCTGACATGCAGCCGGATGACCTCACCGCAGACCAACGATCCCCGTTTCCCAGCTTCACTCAAGCATGTCAAATGAGGGCACGAGGTTCAAAAACATGGGAGGTTTCGCATAACAACAGGTTCAGCTTAATAAGCTATTGGTTTGAATAAGACAGCGGGCAAAGTTTGCTCGCGTTCAACGTGATTTCTTTACAGCTGGAGTGATACGTCAATGACAAACACGCATTCGCCTATAGGGAGGACACAGCAGGGGGATTCGTGGAATACATGCATCATTTCCCGGTATTCACGGACAAATGTTTTTCACATGTACATGGCTTGGCACAAACAAACATTTTATAGATCCATCACTGTGTAAAAGTGATTTTTAACAATGTGCAACATATGGGGAGAGTTAGAGAACAGTTCTGACACCGGCACACACATACATTTCAAATGATGTGTTCGCCCAGATACGAGAACATACAGTACGCACGCACGCACACACACATGGATGCAAAAACACAAAACACATACACTGCATGCTAGGCTGCAACCCATAGCATCACATGGTTTTGCCTGTAAATGATCCAATAATGATGGAAGAAAGGTGCAGTGAATAAACCTGCATCTGCGTCATTTAAAAGGCTCCAATTCAAAGGCCACTTCAGTGCACTGACTCCACAGTAAAACTAAGAAAATACATCCCCTGTACTTGTACATGTGGTTCTTTCATGTGTTTTAATAAAAGTTACTGCACCGGTGGAGGAGGGAGAGGTCTCTATGCTTGTCAACAGGTGCCATTGCAGCCAGTTTTTCCCCTTTCCCCCCACAGCCGTTTTCACCCAAAAACGACTGTCAAACGTTCCGAAAATAACCACCAGGCCAGAGTTGTGCTAGCAGGGTGAAAAGGGGCCAGCTCGTACGCGTCGCTGTTAGCAATACCTTGCACTAACATTTTCAAACGCTGCGCTTACTCTCCAATTACTGCTCAGAGTTTGTCTTGGCTGAAGAAGCCAATGATTGCGTGATGATGTGTTTGAGGAGGGGGGCGCAAGTACCCGCTGGGTCCCAGCAATGCATTGTGGGAGATGTGTAAGGAAGGAATGGGAGGAGAGGGAGATGGGAAGGAATGATGTTCCTGTGATTCTGCTGTTGTTGTAAGGCACTTTCTGAATGTCATGTTTAATCCATTAAGACAGGGAAAGCATAAAATCTATTAAAAAATAGCAAATATACAGGCTCATAGCGCAGCACCGAGTGCTGCACTATGAGCTTGTAGACCTGCTATTTTTGAAAAATCTTGGAAATTTGTGCAAATCTTTGAATATATATTTTTTAAAGCGAACATTTGTAATTCAAATCTTTGCTTCTGGGGGGTCCCTGGAACAGGTCCGCGGCCAAATACATATCATTTTGGGTGGACCTTGACATGGAAATGTTTTGAGAACCACTGATTATAGCAAAATACGTATGATATTTGTAGAATCCCCAGAAGCAAAGATTTGACCTAAGAAATCGCTTTAATTTTTTTTTAAAATATATACGATTTGCACATATTTTCACGATTTTTCATTGAGCTTGTATGTCTGCTATTTTTTTATAGCCAAATAAATCTAAAATGACACAGATGCGTTCCCGGTCTTAATGGCTTAACACACACACATCAATGTGGCTCAACTACTTGCCCACTAGCTACTAATCGTAATGTTCTGTGTTCAAATCTGTCTCTTTCCTGTCTCTTTCTTAAAAAATCACACCCTGTGTGAAGAGAGTGGTGCCTTTGATGAGCCCCGTATTGATGTTGTCATCAATGTTTGTTTATTGGACATACATACGGACGGACACACGGACAAAGTCAGATATAGGAGTGTTTGGCACCACTCAAAAACAAACAAAAATAAGTTATACCATGATGGTTATTATTGTGAGAGAACATGATCTCCGCATCAGCATCCACAGTGGAAAACAGCTGTAACAGATGACATCAGACTGGTTTGATGAAGTCACATCATCATTTTGATGATGACATACAGTATTTGTGCAAACAACCGCAGACTAGCTCACAATTAAATGTGCTTTATAGGAATTAACATCACAGTTGGAACACGTCCTTTGACCAATGAGGCTGCTTGGCTGCTGTATAAACAAAATTAGAGTGATTGCTTACTTACTGTAACTAGACCAAATTACAACTTGAAACTACAATAAACTTGGAAAATAAGAGAATCTGAGTCAGAGAGAATACGAGGGGCTTAATTGCAAAACGCTGTGGATCCATTTAGAAAGAAAATTGTTGCCTCAAGTTAGTTCGTTACTCAATCTTTCAAACGCAGGTGTGATTACATCCACAAAACTGTTTCTGTTTTGTAAGCAAAGGTTTCTTTTACTAAATTAATTCACTCACATTTTATCTTGGTGTTTACTTTAAGCCAACAATCATTTTGTTGGGAGTAGTTTTTCAAACTGCAATGACTCAGCACTCAAACCTGACTGTGAAACAAACTTTGACCAATGAGACTGCTTGGCTAAACTACCTGTTGTCGGCATGATGGGTTAGTCATGGCCCACTAGTGGGCCCCGGCCCACAGGTTGGGAATAGCTGCTGTACAGTATACAACTGCCCTTATTAAAATGTTGGACTGTACCTTTTGGGGTCCACCAGCTTGTAGAGCTTCCCACTGTGTGACTGGACCATGCTTTTACTGCTCGCCAAAATGTACACCTCACCTGAGGAAGAGGAACAGATTTTCATGAGAAATTGTATTTTCCATGAATGATTCACAACACATAGACCTATACTGTATATTATAACTGAAGACTGTACTTCCCAACATTTAAAAGTATGCACTTGTGGATGTTTATTAATAAGTTGAACAAATAGTAAACATCTACATGTATGTACTGTATGTTCTCATTGGTTTGAGGCTCCAATTGGGAGTAGGGGAGATTAATTCTAAAGGGCTTGGGCTTGATATACACTTATTATGAGTACTTCCTTGCGCGTGGTGTCAGGCACTGAAAATAGCAGATCTACAAGTTGACAGCGAGTCGCGCTGCAATGCGTTATGAGCTTGTAGAAAAGCTATTTTTCGGGTACGACACCGGCACGCAACTAAGTATGAAGCCCGCCTAACAACACTGCAGTGCTGTACTTTCCAATGGACTTTCTTACGAGAGAATTTCATGGATACTTTCACTGTATCCTCATGATGGGGAACCAGACGGATCATTTAACGAGAAACAAGCCTCAAAGAAAGTCTGAGGGGCCCGCACTTTGGTTGGGACACGTGCCCACTCCTCCACATTTCTTGCACCACCACCAAATCATGAACAAATGCAGAAATCTTCAAAAGAACCCAGCAAGAACAATGAATACCCATTACTGGTGTCTGCGTGAGGCCTCAAGATCATGTGTTCATTCGGAGCAGCAAAACCAGAGTTGACAGCTAATCATTCTGTGGGTGATGTGATGAGGCTGTGGGTGGGGGCTGAGTATCCTTCAAATGAAGACTTTCATTCCTAAACGCTGTGTATCCATTCTGGAATAGTTCTGCTACCCAAAGTTCATCAGTCAGCAAAACCATAGACTAATTCCATCCTCGACAGCACAGCAATCTTTATAAGCCACTGTCTTAAAAATGTATCGTAACATAATTAGTAACCCATAATGCGCATTATTGGCTGAAGATGGCTGCTGTATCGCAGATTTTCAGCTTTTCGCACTGTGAGCTAAAAAGGACATGACATTTTGCATAGGAAACTAGCAGGCTATGTCCTCACGTGTCTCTGTGTGTCTGGAGCTAATCTCGCAAACCACTGGTCTGATTAGTGTGTATGCACGCTGCCAGTAGTCCACACAAGTACCTCCACTATGTTTTCCCCTGACATACATGTTTTATACCTTTTGAAAAATTAAATATTTCATAATGAAAGTCAAAGGGACTGTGATCGGACTGAAACCTTGGAGTCATATGTCGTACAGTAGATACATCATAAACGACTGATGTCATAGATCAGTGGTTCTCAACCTGTGGGTCCCCACATGATTTTTGGGGGGTCCCCAGATGACAGTAAAGTGACAATTTAAGGACTTTTAAGACCTTTTTAAAAAAAAGAATATTAGTCAAATATTGGCCAAATTGTCAAATAATGTAAGTTTTTTTTTTTTTATCCGATCTACAAGCTCACAACGCCTCGCAACGCAAGGCATTGTGAGCTTGTAGATCTGCTATTTTCACAATATTTATCTGCGGAACCGAGTCAAACTAAATGTAATGCCTCAACTCCTACAATTAAAAGTGCTTGTCAGGATGGGTGGTCCTCAGTTCAAATATGATTATTTTGGGGGGTCCCCAGTTCAAATACGATTATTTTGGAACCACTGTCATAGATGACTGATGTCACAGGCTGGCCACATGAAGTCCGAGATCCATATTGGAGCCACGCCGTTCCCATGTTGGATCTTGAGTTCCACAAGAATCGATTTTGTGACTTGTGACATGTGACTTAACACGACTAGACCGGTGCCCTTTGGGTACGGCCTATTCGGGGACCATGCAAGTCGGGAACAATGACGTGTGCGTGTCCCCACCCGGTTAACGAGTTGGAAAGATATTTCATTTTGTAATGGACCTCTTCTCCTATTCTACACCTTATCATTGTTCACCTCAATGCACTCTGGCTTATCTTCAAGCTGCTGGTCTTCCAGGTGAGCAATAACACATATCAGATTGTGTGTGAAAACATTATCACATTCTAGGTGGTCACAAATACACGGCCCACAGTCAGTGGGCCCTTTGAGCAGTAATGCTATTTTATGGAAATTACTGTTAATCCAGTGGGAAGTGCGCAGTGTTTAATATCCTGTTTGGGAACGTGTTACGAAGGTCTGGGCACTGGGGTATTCCATTTCCTGTCGCTGCGAGTGTGACTTCCTGTTTGGCCTGTGCTCGGGTATTGGTTTGGAAATGGTTTGAACCTAGGAGACCCTGTGTGCACGCCAACACACATGCGCACAAACACACACAAGGGCCAGAAAGAATTGCAACAACCCCTCCCAAACATATTCTGGGGGTCAGAAGCAAAATATATATATACCACCATGTTGGTGTCAAAATTGTAAAATCCTCTTGGTAAATAATCACACGGGACATTTCCCCAACACAAGGGATTGTTCATGTAAATACATGCGCCATTGTTCCATATACAACACCCAATGACTCTAAACAATGGTTTCTCCAGAGTTTTGAGATATGTCACGCTGAATAAACATGGCTTTCAAGATGGCTCCATGCAGCTGACTTCACAAGATTTGTTGACACTTATGCTGTCACTCATAATATCCACTCATATCAAGCGAGGGACAAAGAGAGAGGGGGTGGGGGGGGGGGGGGGGGGGGTGGGATGGAAAGGGAGGCTGTATGTCTAAAGGTTGATTTGGAATGTTATATTATATTTCTTTATAGTAATATTTTGAGGGGAACACGCTGTGAAATAAACAAGCAGTTTATACATAAAGCATGAGGTGATATATCATCATATTATTTTCATTCTACATTGTAACACTAAATGTCGTGCATCTACTGATATCATTTATACCCAAAGCACATCAGACTAGGGATGGGACGATATGAAAATTTTATGTCACAATTATTGTGACCAAAATAATTGCGATTTACGATACTATCACGATAATCAAAATATGCTTAAAACTCTTAAAATGGCACTTTTGTTAACGCGTTGTGGTGACATGTTGTGAGCGAAGCGAAGAGATTTAGAGAGTGAAAAAAAGACTAACGTTCTTTACAGGTGCGTTTTATCAATTCTAGAGGGTTTAAGTGGTACTGGATATGCAGCTCGGCAAAGGTGAATTGATCCCAGTGTATGACGACGGAGGACAATTTCAAATCTCTGCGATACGATTCTTGCAAGCGTTCTTTATCACGATAAACGATAAAAACGATTATCGTCCCATTCCTACATCAGACCAAAGCAGATACTAACCCAGTTCATCCTCTCCAAAGCCCAGGATGTGTCCCACTAGCGTGGAACCACAGGAGGTGGTTGGGCCCAGACACAGAGCTTTCTCCTGCCACTGTTCGCCTCCTGTTGCTGATGTTGATGAAGGTGAGGATGAGGAAGACTTCTGAAGGATTCGCAGGTTACTGAGACAAGCAGAACACAGTGGTGATTTAATATTGGAGGCTAGGTTATAGATTAGTATATATAGTACAGTACATTGTATGCATTAGTTTGCAATAGCCTTATTCCCCTTTATTAACCTGCATTAGTCAATTTACCAGTATGGTAACACTTTACAGTACTTAAAGGTCACGTCTATAATGCATTATAATCACATTGATAGGGCATTATAATGCACTTATAAGGCACTATAACACTTGTTATAGATGTTTATAATTATGCATAACAACTTATAACAAGGGTTATGAAGTATTTTAACTTATAATAATATAATGTATAAGTGCATGTCATAATGCATCATATACTCAGTGGAACAGCTCATTATAACTACAAGGTACCACTTTACTTAAAGGTCTTGTCTATAATGCATTATAATCACATTTATAATGCATTACAATGCACTTATAATGCTTCATAACACTCGTTATAAATGTTCATAATTATGCAAAACAATTTCTAACAAAGACACTTTATAACTAACTAACTTAAGGTACCTATAATGTGCTGTTCCACTGAGCTTATAATGCATTATGACTAACACTTATAATAAGTTATAAACGTTGTAATAAGTTGTCATACTGTACATAATTATACACATTTATAATGAGTGTTATAATGCCTTATAAGTGCATTATAATGTGTTATAAATGTGATTATAAAGCATTATAGACGCAACCTTTAAGTAAAGTGTTACCGAAATATTAATTAAGTACTTACAGGGTATTATCATGTAATGAAATTGATTAATAGACAGGTAATACACTGGAATAAGACAAAGTGTTAACCACGGTTGGTGCAGTTATCAATCACTGCAAATGCAAGATACAATGCATTCATCAACAGTAGCATTGGTAATGTGTCAGTCGAGTTGGGTCGGACACAACTACTTCTTGTTGTGTCACAGTTCATTGATCCATCTTGCATTTCCCAACCCGGAGCCCACATGGTGTCATTTAGGCTCTGGCTTTTTCAGTTTCAAAACAAAGTCTGTGCCAGAAACCTTCACTCGCAGCCACAACATCTCTGCTGCCACAAAACTGTAATAAGGCACAGAATCAGCCACGACCGCACAATTTTTCAAACTCGATGCCATCTACCGATAGCGCGCTTCCCTTCCCTCCTCTACGCTATTTATTTCCTCTGTTTACGCTAGCGTCGATGTTTGACATCAGCGAAGTAGGATGAATTACAAACCAAAGAAAACTGTGAACAGTTCGGGCCAAGGAATCTAATCTCAATTTACACTGAATGAGCTGAGCCGTGGTGGTGACAGTAACATGATACTGGTGTTTTTTCTCCTTGGCATATGCCAATGGAAACCACACGCAGAACTCTGGGTTTATGTTGGCATCTGCTGAGGAAAGGGACAGATGTCAGTTTGAGAAGAAGAGTTATGTTCATCTTGGTAAATGCCCCCGAAAGCTCACAGATCAGCTGTGCTTGTTACTGCAGCAGCAGATTATAAACTGGATTGGAAAAGGAAGCCACTGCACTGTGGCAAAAACATCAAGGGCTGGACTTTCTTGATATCATCTGTTCATCTCGGTAGGCCTAACACTGAGAATGCCTCTGAGGGCTCACAAATTAGTTTTATAACTTCACTGACTGTAGCAGCACAGCATCACAATGGCAAGTGATGCAACTACAAAGGGTAAACATTTTGGTTTGACCTTGATTATTCACAAAGGTGCGATGCGCCCTTTTTGCGGCGTGGCACAGAAAGTGACAGTTGTCTAGAAGTGTTGGTCTGTTTGTATGTCCCAGTCCAGAACAGCGTTGGTCTGTCTGTATGTGTATGTCCCGACAAAAGTATACGAATTACAGCCAACTACACATTTCAACTTATACTGCTATGCCAATCAAAGCTCAGGCAGGTTAGTACTCATCTTGTGCTTGCACACCAATCACAGCTCAGAACCATCATTGGTGATGTGTAGACATTGCTCAAGATATATGCATTGCATATCACTATAGCCCAATGCAAAAGGATAAAAGAAAGAAAATGCCCCACTACAGCAAGAAAGAATAAATATTTTCTCTAGATATTTTGTTAACTTATATGTTCATGTTAACTTAACATAATACATTAACAGCATATCACTACTCCGAAATTACAGCTCACCTCACACTGCTAAGCTCATTAGCACAACACTGGAGCTCTGTTCACAAACTACACACCTAGTAACTTGCTACATATACCTACAGATTGTACAGGGAAGCCACACCTTTATTAGACTCTTTTTGAAAGGGTTTTGTGTTTTTTCTTTCTTTTTTAGACAGTTATTTTAGTTGTGCAGTTTCAGAAGGGAGGGAGATATAGTGAAAGAGAGGCTCTGGAAGACGATGCTGGTGGGATGCCATGCTAGGGCCAACTAAACACATGTCTGACCGGAGGCTTTTTTTTACCACTGGACCAGCGAATGGCCAAAGCCTCATGTTTTCAATCTAGGGTTGTTTACATCCATTCCTCACCAGTGAGTTTTCCTACTTACCCACTTTTGTCTCCAAACACATAACTGCTGTAGAGTCTTCTGGACTGACAGCCCCTGTAGATGAAGCCACCGACAGGCGCAGCCCCGCCACTGGACTGCAGGTCATAGATGGATGGCTCATTTTCTATAGAAAGCCAAGGAGGGGGCAGAAGGCTGGTTTAAGCACTGTGCACCTGGCTCTGTATTTAATATATTTTAACACGTTCAAAATATACATTTTCTCCCTAAATGTTTTTTAGTCCACTCTTGTATACCAGTTTTGTTTTAGTCCACTTTTGTATACACGCACGCACGCACGCACGCACGCACGCACGCACGCACGCACGCACGCACGCACGCAGGCACACACGCAGGCACGTACGCAGGCAGGCATGCAGGCAGGCACGCACAAATGCACGCGCACGTGCACACACACACACACACACACACACACACACACACACACACACACACACACACACACACACACACACACACACACACACACACACACACACACATATACAGTATATATGTACTGTATATCACCATATGGGTTATATTGCAGTACATTAATTAATACCATACACACTCCTGTGGTTGGATGCTAATGAGTTGCTACTTAAGACCTTAACGTGATTCATGCCTACACTAATGACAAGTGTTCCTTGTTTGTGTTGTGATCAAAAAGGGATATCCATATTTACTGCAATCTGTCAAGAGTCCATTAGCACATAGCGCTGTGTGGTTTCCATTGATGAGGGTTTGCTTTGGTAAAGAAGTAAACCGCTATTTCAATGGTACTGAAAAATAATTGGGGTTGATCTCATGGCGAATCGCATGATCTGTTATATTATTTTAACAAAGAATTTTATGTGAATATATCAACATTTATTAGTGGATGTTTTTGAAGTACTATGGTTTTGTTTTTAAAAAATGTTTTTTTTTTTATATAGCTGTTGGATTTGGAGGGAGAGGTCTATATTTAACAAATGTCTTTGACCTGAGAAACCCCTGCTCACTTTAATCACTTAGGGTAACCAGTTAAGTCACAGGTCCTAGGAGTGGGAGTGGAGGTATTGGGGATGGGGGGGGTCGTCCACCATCTGTTCTTAGCTATCTGCAGTGTGTGTCTCCTTATCCTATAGCCCAGTGGTTATCAAATGGTGTGCCGTGAGACAGGACCAGGTGTGCCTTGGGATTTTGTAACAACCACAACTACATTATTGCAATTCATACAACTATACCAAAGGTTATGAATTCTCTTTTAATTTATCAGTACTTTGCGTGCACTAATTTCCCTATTCAGATGCAAATTCTATACTTGTATTTTTTTTTTACATTTTCAAAAATAGATCCACAAGCTTACAAAGTGTCATCACAACACGTGAGCTTGTAGATCGGCTATTTTCTCAATTTTTGAAAGATTTTGAAAGCATAAAATGAGTGATGATTTTGCACAGATATTAAAACCGGTGTGACTTGAGATTTGTATTTGCCCGTTGGTGTGCCTTGGGCAAGAAAAGTCTGAAAACCACTGCCCAATCCCATAGTGCATGGCTGTTTTCATAGACAATTTCCCTTAATCATTAATGTGTCTTACAGAATATGTTCCTCTACATGTTTATGGTGAGAATATATCTCATTTAACGACCACCTTGCTTGCATACCACGTTTTCCATGTGGAAAAATAAAGTCTTGAACTGAATTGAACTGCAAGGTGATAGGTGGAACTGAGCTTTGGTCACATACAATCGGTAGGAGGAGGGATTTAGGATTCAGGGGTTATCTTGGGTGGTCAAGACAGCATTCAATGTTGTCGAGTCCCTTCTGGTACTGATTATTGCCTCAGCGTGCGCCACATCGAGAAGAACTAGGCCTCCTTCTCAGCTGTGTTTTCAACAGCCCTAACCCATCATCTAGATAGTCATTGTTGTTGACAACTATAAATCATATTCATGGACACAATCTCACATTCTCTTGGCAGCGCTGTACAGTACTGTATGAGGAAGGAATCTTTGCAGATCACAAAGGATTTTTTTTTTCTTTTCGTGCTCAACGTTCAAACTTCACTCTCTCCGCACTTAATCTGGTGTGTTTCTGAGCTTGCTGGAGGTGGGCCAAAATACCATGTTCTCACAATATGAAAAGACTGGCATCGGCATCCACACTGAGCTGACATGTGTAAAAACAGATGTCATTTTTATGCAAGAGGAGGAATACGAAAGGTTATCCAGAGGGATAATAGAGGTTTTCATAAGATTCCATAACACTTTCTCAAACTGTGCGGCCATGAAACACAACACACACACACACAAAGGTCAGGCTGAGTCATTTTCATCAGGAGCAACATTACCGCACCGCTATAATGCAATCCAGATTCCCCCCCAAAAAAAGGTCAATAATATCACCAACATTTTTTGGGCTGCAGTTGGGGGTGTGTGGGGAAACTGGAACTCACCGTAATCTTTTCCCTTAGTGATCTCTAGTATTCTCCCCGTCGATGTATTTTTCCCGCTGGCGTCCGTGCAAAGAATGAGGAGGCTTCCATTGTCTGTTTGGAGGCGATCCACTGCACACCTAGGATATGAAGACGAGGGTTGAACGCAGAAGAAACAACAGCAACTGGTCTTGACACAGATTTTTGATGCCGAGATGTGATAAAAGAGTTCCATTCCAAAGTAGGCCTACTATTGAGTTTTACTCTTTTGGAATGAACTTGCTCAAGCAAATCTTGCAAAAGACATGTGTTTCAAATAAAGATCATCGAGGCATGACGATGATCAAACGTGGTGTTTTTAAGCTAATTTATACACGGCGAAAATAAGAAAACCACTGACAAAGGGTTAATTTGCCTTAACGTTGTCAGAGTCGGTTATTTCGTTTCATTATCTATATTTAGGTTTTACATTCTTTTGAATGGCTCACTCACCTGCCTGGGTCATGCAGTCCGTGTGCAAAGATTTCCGGTGGCTGGTTGGTGCTGTTGAAATAGGGGTTGTCCTTGGGTATGGTGTAGGGTGACGTACAACAGTTTGTGTCCACGTCCACCCTCAAGACAGAGCCTGTGAAATCACTGTGTTCAGACGAAGACAACAGATTTTAAAATGGCAGGAACAAAAATAACATCCATATACTGTGGTATATCTGGTCTGATGGCTAAGCATCCTGGATGGTGGTGAAGTTTCCCCTTTGAAGGCATGGTGGGGTATAATCTAGTGCAGTACATTGATTTCTACAATATGATACAGTAGATAAAACCCTTGCAATCGGGCTGCGGGCATCCCTATTTTGGGCATGTCATAGGTGAAAGTTTTCAGATTTAAAATGTCTACAATAGCCAATGCTACTCATTGTTGATGAGGCTATTTCCACACAACACCACCATACTATGAAGTATAAAATAGGCTTAGTGGTTAATGAATTCATTAATACAATGTACATACAACTACAAGTACATCAAACATTCTTCTTTCACTATAAGATAACTAATTCCAAATCATTGCCATATAATAACCTAAACGGTATTTACTGATCCCCGAGTGGAAATATTTGTTTCTGCATTTAACGCAGTAAGGTGCCAGTTAACTCATTGAGTGCCATTTACGTGTTTCACGTGTTTTAGCGCTATGGTGTTGAGTGCCATTAACGTGTTTCACGTGTTTTTGAAAAAAATAGAAAAAAAAAGAAAAGATTTTTTTCTTTTTTTTTTTTTAACCCAAGATATCATCATCTGAAGATTTGCAGCTCCATCCACTCCTTGTTTAACTTATAACTTAAAAAGGCTGTATCTCGCTTCCTAAGCACTTTTTTTTTTACTTTGAAAAAATTAGGGATGTCCGATTTTATCGGCCTCCCGATATTATCGGCCGATATTAGCATAAAAATTGATATCGGGAAAATATCGGAAAATATATATATATTTTTTTGCTTTATAAATAAGTTACAGGAGTTCTTACTGTATATGGTGTGTGTGATATGAAATTTGAGCTTACCCTAATCACAATAATCCCCGCATATATCGGTATCGGTTGATATCGGTATCGGTAATTAAGAGTTGGACAATATCGGTATATCGGTTATCGGTAAAAAAGCCAATATCGGACAACCCTAGAAAAAATAAAAAAAAATAAAAAATTGTAATGGCCAGAAATAGATAATAATAATTTGGGCACTCAATGAGTTAAGTGCCTTGCTCATGGGCACGTCCACACGAAGCCTGGAGGAGCCAAGGATCGAACCGGGGGAACTTCTGATTACCAGACAGCCTACAGCTCTACCTACTGAGACACTGCCGCCCATAATCTACCGCTCATTTAATCCAGACTAGTATCATGCGATACTAATAATGACCAGCCTGGTATACAAGACTATATGTCCATAGCTATCCTTTTAAACCGTATGGTAGCAGCGGTACATAATCTTTCTGACCCCATAACGCCCTGTATTACTGTGTGTGCGTAATAGGCTGTGTGGATGCTCAAAGGGTGGGCCTGGGACAGTATGATGTTAAGTAACTGGTGTTGAAATCGATTGCATCAGGTTTTGTTTTAACCCATTCAATCCGGGAAGGCATCTCTGTCAGTTTAGATTTCTTTGGCTATTCAAAAATAGCAGATATACAAGTTAATGGCGAGGCATCGAGTGCCGTGCTGTGAGCTTGTTGATCTGGTATTTTTGAAAAATCGTGCAAATCTTTGAATATATATTTTTTATTCTGGGGGTCCCTGGAACAAAATATTTACAAAAGTTGCTTTAAAAAATATATATTCAAAGATTTGCACAAATCTTCACGATTTAAAAAAAATAGCAGATCTACAAGCTCATAGCGCGGCACTCAGTGACGCGCTATGAGCTTGTATATCTGCTATTTTTGAATAGCAAAATAAATCTAAAATGACGAGAGATGCGTTCCCTGATTGAATGGGTTAAATAGATGAAGTATGTCTTAACAGGGAGCCATTCAAAATGGTCACTAATTCTCATAAAAAGCGATTTGTATTGATTGGCGGGACCTCTGGTCTCACCTGAGACCGTCCATCTCCTCCATGTCATCCAGTGTGATCATGCCATCTCCCAGAACGATGTGCAGGAGGCCGTCAGGGCCGAACAACAGCTGGCCCCCGAGGTGCTTCCTGTGTAGTTCTGCCACCTCCATCAGCACCCGTACTGTCCGAGTGTCCACCTGGTTTGGGTTTTTCCTGAGACAGGGAAATCACACAACACGTCATCATTTAATTTCTTATAACGAGATTTACAGCAGACGATAGCTTTCATTAGAGTTAGAATACCCATGGGTAGCATCCTTTTAGAGGGATCTCCTCGGCTATACCGCAACTACTGGCAGAACAACCAGTGCTTTATGAGAATTTTGCCCTACGGGGCATTTTAAGTCAAGCAATCCGATTGGTCAAAGACACGTTCCAGCCGTCAACAAGATAAATTATATGGTTTTATAGGAGAATGCCTTTAGAAATTCAGATCGGAATATTCACCATAATGCCCTGTGGCAATGTGTGAGTAATTGGCTGTGGATGCTCTAAGGGTGGGCCTGGGACAGTACGATGTTAAGAAAGTTGTGTTGAAAGCTATCCCAGACAGTCTACCCAACACTGGGATAAATGGCATCTGTTGTTTTGAAATAGATTAAGCATGACTTGATAAACAGGGAGCCGTTCAAAATTGTCACTAATTCCTGGAAAGAGCGATTTATATTGGTGGGTAAAATGATACTGCAAGTGCGTATGTGAGTGAATATGAAATGCTGACAGGACAAAAGAAGCCAAATCCAACATAAAATTAGTTGACATAGTTTTGTTGTCTGGAGACGTTTAGTCTGAATCTGATGTATCACCAAAGCTCCCATCATGGATAAGGCACTGGGTGGATCTTTCTTGCTCTCTATAGCTGTAACTCAAGCTCTGAAAAAATGTTGCACCACTCCAAGTCCAAAGTAAGGATTTGGCTGCGTAGTATCAGCAACAAATATTTAATGATGTGTTATTTTGGGCAGGGTATTTGGGTAGAGAAAGTGCTGAGTGTTTTCTAAGAGCGGCACGCCAAAGAGTGATTGACTCTCTTACACTGCCATGAAATTACTTAAACTGGCAGTCATCTTTTATTGCAACGCCCCAAATTAAAGACTACAGAGTAAACATACCATGACTGTATACCCTATTTTATATAATTGCCATTGGAAAAAAAAAACTTTTTTGTCTTTAAGTCAATTGTACAACAGCGATTATGAGAGTTAAGATGTAGGTAGCCTAGCACTTATACAAGTTGGTGAGGAGAGGAATGTCTTTTTTGTTAATCACAAGTCATTGTGAAAGTGGTGTCACAGTCTTCCCTGAGAGATGTGCTATAATTAAACCATCATTACATCTTTCTATGAAAACAAATCCGCCCCTGACTGTCAGCATCCAAACCCCAGCAGAAAATCCAGCTGGTCATATACTGTACTGTACTGACAAACCTACTTCTTACTTCCACACGTTCGTTCCTGATTAGGGTATTTCAAACACTTCTAACTTGTGACTTTCCTGGGATCTGCCAATGCATTGTGTGCTTTTTGAATAAGACGTGTGTCAATGCTGTCAGAGTGAGGGACGAGGTAAATATGCTGTTCTATTAATCCCTTCCAAGTGATTACATCATATTTTTTGCAATATTAAAAACTCCCCAGGAAACTTCGCAAGGGAGCATGACTGAGATCTGTTCCAACACTTTCCCCTCTCACATCCTTTGAAAAAACATGACAGGGGTTGAACGTTTCACAAATTTGTGGAATTATACAGCACAAATCTAATCAACATAAAAAACAGAGCAGCATGAGTTTATACAGTATATGGCACTTCATTTTCACCAACCATTTCACTTCAAATGATGCCCTTAAAATAACTTATCCATGTGAAGAAATAAGAACTTGTTGTAGCTATGTTCCAGCAGACCACGTGTCCAATTTCCTACACATTTAGCCTAAAATCGATCATGGCTGTAGCCTTTGGATCATGTACTTTTTTGTTTAACCGGAAGGGCTTTTACGCACACAGTGCATGTGTGCGTGGACTGGAGAGACTGAGACACGCTCTCTTTCATTACTTCAGCGTGGACTTTAAGTGTGTGTGTGTGTGTCTCACTTCGAACTCACGCAATAAGCGAGTGCACGCACGTTCTCGCTAAACCTTTTTTTATGCCCACTGCAGGCAAAATATTCACGTGCGCGGCCAGTCAGACGGTGTGTGTGTGTGTGTGTGTGTGTGTGTGTGAGACACAGACACAGCTACACAGACAGAGAGAGAGAGAGAGAGAGAGAGAGAGAGAGAGAGAGAGAGAGAGAGAGAGAGAGAGAGAGAGAGAGAGAGACACACACACACACACACACACACACACACACACACACACACACACACACACACACACACGCACACACACACACACACACACACAGTACATCAGGAACGAAGCCATGGGGGGGATCTGTGTTACACTGTTGACACAGTTGGGAGGAGCCCAGCCACTGTCTTGGAGGGTGAACAGAACAGTGGGCCCCTGACAACATTGCCCACCATTTTTTATAATATTTGGTTATCAATCAACACAGATAAATCAATATCATACATTAAGAATATAATGCTTTATATAATATTCAATATAGGTAGGTAAATAAGCAAAGTAAATATTCCACTTTTAAAATAATAAGTTAGTATATAAAACAGTCCCTTCACCTGGAGACAGTGTATTCGACCACGCGGAGAATGTGGTCGTGTGGTCCGATGGCCCAGCGTTCCTGGTTGGTGGTGTAGGAGACGTAGAGCTTTCCGTTCTTCTTGTAATTGGGGTGGAATGCCAGGCTTAGCAGGCCCCTTTCATCTCCGCCCTGCAGTCAGACGGCAAAAAGAAAAAGAATTACTATACTGTACATCCCCCACGTCTAACGTGACCATGACTCCCACCAGCACCCCCTTCACCATTACTACATGTCTCGATGCCCACCCCGCCAGCACCATCATCATCATCATCATTAACATCATTATTCACCACCATTCATCTACTCTGTACCATTTTTTGGACCATTCCTTATCTGCTGCACTTAGAGTGCTGCTCTCCAGAGTGACTGACTGACTAAAAGTGCAAGCTTCAGTTCCTAGATCGTCAACTATAAGGGACAAGAGTTAAGTAGAGGATTGTAAGAATGTGTTTCCTTTATCCATTTACTTTTCTTAATGCACAGTAAAATAAATAATAAACTCAGTGTGTAATTTTTTTTTTACATCGGATCTCACTGTGCGTGTACATTCCTGCTTCTCTCTCCCTCCCTCCCCTTTGTCTCTCTCTCTCTCCTCCTTTTTCAAACCCACGCTTTCTCCCATCTCCATCTCTATACCAGGTCTTTGACAACACCATTACCAGCCATTATAAAGTGTTTGACTCTGGGTAGTGCTTTGCAATTCCCTATACTCCCCCCCATACACCCATCCCTCCGCCCTACCACCCCCCACCCTCCACCCCAGCCTTGTCTTCTCCTCCAGCCCTGGTTGTGCGTGCTTGTCCTCAGGGTCGGGGGCCCCTGTGACGCCCCGGGCCCTCACGGTGGCCTCCATTGTGCAGTGATTTGTGTGTGTAATCTTCGGGGGATATCTGTGAATGCTGTGCTGAGTGGCTGAAAGAATTTATTAGCTCACTCACAGTTCATAGAGAGCACAAAAGTGCAGAGTCCTTCAGCCCCTTTTTTTTTGCCCCCACCCCTCTGTTTCTTTCTTTCTTTCTTTCTTTCTTTTTTTTACCTCCAAATCCATCCAGAATTCCAGGGCCAGTAGAAGAAGGAGTGAGGGAGGGAGAGAGGAACGATGATAAAAAAAAAAGAAAAAAGAAAAACAAAAGAATCTTGGGGGGAAAAGGAAAGTAAAACCTAAACAGGGGGAGAGCTGCCAGCTCCCACTGTCTTGGCAACATGTTTAGAAAACATCTAAATTGCTTGTGTAATATGTAAACCTTTGTCTCACCCCCGGAGGCTGCTACATCAGTTGTCACAACCCCGGTGGTCCTCTCATCATAGTTAGCTGTAATAATCTGCTATAGCGTTTCATTCCCTAGGCAAGGCAAGCCAGGTCGGCCCTTTGTGTGTGTGTGTGTGTGTGTGTGTGTGTGTGTGTGTGTGTGTGTGTGTGTGTGTGTGTGTGCGTGCGTATCGTTATTTTATTCTGACAAAAGAATGAACAGAATGCTGGGCTTTTCAAGGTGTCAAGAATGTTTATAATGTGGCCCCGACATTTTCTTTGGTGCACGTGTAGTTATATTAGTCCAAAAAGAGATTGGTCCACCCCTCTAATAAGTGCGCTCCTTGGACCACAGACCTTCGCCAGGAGTGGATGCCTACAAGGGTTGTGTCCGTTGTGGGGTGCAGCCGACAGGACACGAGGAAGCTACGGGGGGAAATACAGTTTGTACGACAAACCTTTTTCGCGTGTGACGCCCTCTATGAGCATAAGTGAAAGCTCTATGGTAGGTGTGCTCTCTAGACGCCCCTCAACATTTGGGGCAGATTGGATGATTTATGGCATGGTTTTGGCAAACTTTGGAAGCCAATCTTACTGGAATAAGAAAAATCTGTCTAATACATCTGGATCACATGACTCAAGAGATATTGGACCTCATTCACAAAGCTATTCGTAAATGTCCTACTATATTTTAGTGTATATACCGACGTGCCATTCACGAACATCCAATGTGAAGTGAACTTCACCGTGGTCTGTAGTAGAGCAAGTTCAACTGTGCCAAAAAACTCATAAGAAATAAAAGCTCTGCAAGCTTACAATGCTTCGCATTGCAATGCCTTGACAGCTTTTAGTCCAGTGTATTATGGCAAGAAAGTCCCTCGCCATCAAACAATGGTGTCAAACTATGACATACGGCTTAAGTGGTTAACTCTGAGTGTGGGGAACACCTAGCAGAGGGTGGGTGCTATACTTCAGCTGGGGTGAGAGCAAACTTGGCATCACGTCTTCGACGGACACAGCTGCCTTTCCACCCAGGTATTCCCTGACAAAATGGTTAAAGGAAGGAATGCGACATAAAATACGATAGGGTCAGAGTTTGGGCTGCAGTGGCAGGGATTTGGACATTGGTATATCCTAGGTTACAGCCCAAGGAACACACATCATAAATTATGTTCGAGTGTCCTGGATCTCCGAAGTCCTGTTTGGATTGCCAGGCAGTGCCGGCTCAGTCAAACACTGCAATGATACAGGCCACATGCGGAGAAGAAATGACTGCATGATGGAATGAACTTGAAGCACCGGCTAGCAACAACAGAGACCGATGTTCTGAGCTATCAAGTGAAAGTTTTGACAAATAACTATTTGCCCCGAAAAGCTAAGTTTAAACATGCTTATGTTTATGAGCAGTACTAAATATCAGATCATCAAGTGATTTTTCCCTTTTCTTTTTTTTTCATAAAATCAGGCGGAGGGGGGAGGGAGAGTGTAGAAAACGCAGAAATTATCACAGCTTGACAAAGAATCAGAACAGATTCTATTCATATTTTTTACATTCTGCAACCTCAGTTTGAAAAGTTTGGGATTCAGAGATGTGTTGACCCGAATCCTCAAAAATAAACACATTTTGGGGAAAAATGGGTCAGAGACCAGAATTCCAAAGAGGGCTACATCCGGAGCCGGGGAGGGGAGGGGGGGACCACCAAGACACTGGTTTAAATGGGCTGAAATATTAGCTCTCTCACTAATGACCATGCAGCTCCTTCTTCAGCAGCAGCAGGGCGAACTTGCATCAGCGCCATAGGAAACAAACACTTCATTAGAGAGACCTTTCTCTAGGAGAGCCAATCTGAGGAACAATTTTGATTAAGATGACACAGGAACACTAAACCCTGGCACTGAAACTGCTGCCAAAGCAGTAGTAAAGGGTGGGTCGGACAAACTTGTGCAGGGAGTTTAAGTTCCACAGTGTCAGGTCACAGGCTGATGATAGGATCTCGGAGCAATCGTGTGGTGAGTAGGGTTGTCACGATAAAAAAAGATGAAGTTGACGATTAATACAGATAATACAGATAATTGCGATTAACTATTTAATTGTGTTTTTGTCATTGAACACTAGAACATAAATAATAATTACATTTCTGTTTGCCTTTTAGGCTTCGTAATCAAAGATGTATAAGAAAAATAACTTAAATATACAAACAAATTACTGCCATATTTCATACTTTCAAAATGTTTTAGAAAATAGCAGAAATTACTGATCTATAAGCGTGTAAGCTTATGGATCTGCAATTTCTGCTATTTTTGTTAAATGTATGAACATTTTTCAACATGGAAACGATTATGGCGATTATGCAAAATAATTGCGATTATAGGCGAATAGGCGATTATGTAATAATTCTGACAGGCCTAGTGGTGAGTTGGGATGCAAGACTTACTCTTTCTTTCTTTCTTTCTTTCTTTCTTTCTTTCTTTCTTTCTTTCCTCAAGGCAGGGCCTTTCGTTTGCTGACCTTGTTGCTCTAGTCTATGGTATGGGAGAACAGTGTTGTCTTGACTCAATAGAAGGAAAACACATGATGATGTCATTATAAGACCCCCCCCTGCACG
The DNA here is from genome assembly GCF_963454915.1 of Gymnoscopelus microlampas. Classification (NCBI taxonomy): domain Eukaryota; kingdom Metazoa; phylum Chordata; class Actinopteri; order Myctophiformes; family Myctophidae; genus Gymnoscopelus; species Gymnoscopelus microlampas. The sequence goes on from NC_139939.1 coordinate 39,992,629, forward strand.
TACGCACGCACGCACGCACGCACGCACGCACGCACGCACGCACGCACGCACGCACGCACGCACGCACACACACACACACACACACACACACACACACACACACACACACACACACACATTCCACACTCTCCATCTCTTCACCCCCACCTCTGTCAAACTCCAGCTCCAACAAATCACTTGTGCCATGTCGACCCAAAGCCAATTCACTCCATTTCTCCTCAAACGTCTTTTCTCTCTTTTGTCTTTTCTCATTTTTTTTTGTCTTTATGACCACCATTATTCTTCCACAGTCCGGTAGGGGGTGGATTTCTGATTGCGTCTCTCCAGGGGTATTACCGCTTCTTCTTCATACTTCACAAAACACCTGCCTCCACATTCCTCCTTTCCCCTCCAGTTCCTGTTCTCCTGGGTTTATCTATAATTTTGGCAACGTCAAGTTATTGGCGGCATTCCACAATAGAGCTGGGAGAAAAGAGGTGCTGCGGATGAAGATGAGAGGCTGTACTGTACGAAAACATCTCTTGGAATTGTTTGATTGACATTTGGACAGTGGTTCCACCTGATTTAACGATCACAATTTATGTTGTGACTTGCATGCCGCTGATCCATCTGACATAACGATGAGGCGATTGTGATAAATACTTGTGTAGCTCAACATTTTCAATTGATATTCTTTGATATCCTTTCCCTTTTTTTTTAAATAGGCTACCTCAGGTCTCACTTTGCCCTGATTTTACGACACACTGGTCCTGCCTGAGTGTTGTTGCTGGTGGTGGTAGTGCTAGTAATGGTGGTGGTGGCAGTACACCACCATTTCCAGTTCTACTGGTAGGTGTCTCTCTTCCCCCTGCTGCCGCATGGCTAATGCATTGTTACCCTGAACCTTTTGATCCTTGCTGGCCTGCGGGCAATGCTCCCCTAAAAGGCATTCAACTAGAGTTTGATTTGGAGAAAAACGACGTCTGAGGCGCCACCCTGTCCCTGTTCACACCTCCATCCCACACACACACATGCACGCATGCACGCGTACACGCACGCACGCACGCACGCACGCACGCACGCACGCACGCACGCACGCACGCACGCACGCACGCACGCACGCACGCACGCACACACACACACACACACACACACACACACACACACACACACACACACACACACACAGTCTACACTCTTATTTTTTCCTCTTACTCTTACTTTATTTCGGTTTTAGGGTTAGGGTTGGGTTAGGCTTATGTTATTTAATTCTTATTTTTGCCTGATTTTACAGATTTTTTATCCAAAAAATTAATTATAAAAAAAATTAAAAAAATTAAATCCTAACAATTTTTTTTTTTCAAAAATCAATTGGGTGGGCCAGCTCTCTATGTGGGTGGGCCACGGCCCACCCAGGCCCACCCATGGCTGCGCCCCTGGTTTTTGCTAATAGACGTTTAGATGTTTTAGCTAACACTTGTACCATCCATTTAATTGTTATGTATCATGGGGAAAGATAATGGCTGAAGGATGTTCTTTTATAGCACTGCAAGCATCGCATTACACCATGTGAGGTGTCCCCAAGTTAAGTTGGTTAGTACATTAGCAGAATAATGGTGGATTAGCATGACTCAGCCCCCCCCCCCCCTCTGCTGTGCCATGAGTACATACTAAAGATGAGTAAGGGGCTAATTTGTCATAGGCAGGGTACTTAAGTTGGACAGGATGAGAGATGCTCCGCTGGCGAATGAGAAGACCCAGCAGCTGTTCACGGAGCCAGGACAGAAAAGACTTAACACGCTGTGAGCTATTTGTTTCGCTGTGAAATATTTTATTGCAGGCCCCTTCACCCTTGTCACACACACTAATACACTTCAATGGAGTGTTAACCTCGCCTTGCCGCTTGCAGATGTCTTCATTTATAAAAAGCCAATTCTCTCTCCCCTGTGGATGCAACACTTAGGCTGTGTTCTTTGATTTAGATTTTTTTTTGCTGCGTAATATGTTGCAGTTTAATTGACTAGAAGCTGAAACTTGCCCTTTTCTTTTAATCAGGGTTATGGGGTGGAGGGCAGGCCAGCCATAGCAGAATATAGGGGGTGATTTATATCAAAGAGCATCCATGTCAGCATTTATTACGACATCTGGAAATGGTTGGTCTGAGGACAAATCCAGTCAAGTTAACTGGCAGGGCATCTCTTTTATGCACTGACTTTGTAGTCCAGTATTATTATGAGATGCCAGGTTAGTAATACTGTACATGGCCTGCCTAGCTAGGAGAGATGCAGCACAGCTGGTACTGTTGTTGTACTGTAAAATCCTGAGTGTTATTTAACTCTGTTTCAGTTTTCCACAGGAGTCTGAAGAATCCGACCAGGACAGGCTTCAGACTCGCCTCTTGAAGGAGACTTGGCTTAGATCTGAACCCATTTTATTTGCCGCTAGGAGCCCATTGCGACTGCATGCCCTTGCTGACGTCGACCCCTGGCAGGGTTCGAACGCACAACCTTCTGCATGAACGGCGTATGCTCGAACTGCTACACTAGGGCGGCTTGGTGTCTCTGAGTGCGTAAAAATGCTCCATTACTTACTTGAGTTAAATTACACAGCATTTTGCAGTAGTAAGTAGTGGAAAGACGAAAGGAAGACGTTGAAATCGGAAGGACAAGTGTGCATGTGTGTGCATGTGTGTGTGTGTGTGTTTCAAGAATGACTATCACACTGATGATAATTAACCTGTGACAGAGTGAGACTGTCACATCAGGTGAATTATTTTCCTACCAGAAGAAGGATGCCAGCAACTGTCGCACAGAAAACATAGATACACACACACACACACACACACACACACACACACACACACACACACACACACACACACACACACACACACACACACACACACACACAAACACAGTAATGGCTGTGGGATGGTAGTGGCAGGGGGAGAGGGTAGTGGTGGTGGTGGTGGTGGGGGTGGTGGTGGGGGGGGGGGGGGGTTTGAATGTGGGGCAAGAGTGGAGATTGAGTTTCAGCGGCAGCAGAACACCCACGGAGCAGCCGGGAGCCTGCCTGCGCCACCACCACAGCACGCCATTGTTTCTGAGCGGGTCAGCTTAATTGGCACGGGGGGAGCAGAGAGGGAGGGATGGAAGGAGATAGGAGGAGGGGAAGGAGGAAACACAGAACATTACAATCAAAGCATGTAGCGTGGGGCCCAGTGATAAACCTGTTATCTCCCCCCACACACCCCCCCCCCGGGAGGGTCCCGGGTTCCTCTCTCTGTATAGAGGCAGCCCCATCCTGTTGATGCAGCCAGTAAACACCTCAGCCCCTCTTATTAGGCTCATGGTCTCCCTGGTTCTGTTCACCCCATGCGACTGGGGGTGGGGGGGTGTGGGGGTTGCAGCTCTGGCAGCCAACATCACAGAATAGGACCCCTGGGGCCACACTGGGGCTCAAGCCATGTCTAATTGTTATAATGATGGTTTCATCCCCAGACCAGACCAGTTAAAGTTTAAATGATAAGAGGAGGAGGAGAGAGGAGAGTCCAGCAGAAGAAGTGAGCTGGGGACGGAGAGGAGAGGAGAGGAGATCCCACTGGGGGGCAGTTTGGCCGCCTGTAAGCTCAGGGGTCTTGTCAGCAGAGTAGCGGGAAGCATGCAAGATAGATAAACTTCCTGTAGGAGAGTGTGCCCACCACTTCCTCTGAAACCATCCCATCTCTGCTCATCTCTTGATGCCATCTAAACAATTTACAAACAATTTTCAAATGTGAAACCTTGGCCGTCGCAGGTAAACAATGGGAAAGGAATGCAAAAATGACATGTTGCCCCACGAGAGACAGACGGTGATGGCAACACAATTAATGATGTCCGTTACCTCGTAGGTGAGATATCCAGGAGAAAATCCTGTAAATGACTTGGCCATTTACAAACATTTCTGAGGCTTAAAAATCCTCCACGGCTGTAAGGATAGTGTTTCAACCACTGGCACCAAACCCCCTCAACACATGCCTTTGTGGCACATAGCTAACTGAAAACACGTCTGTCCGGCGTTACAGTCCAAAACTTCAAAGTCAGGCTCCAACACATTGATGAAAAAAGTCAGTTCCTGTCCAACTTTTACTCAGGTTCAGGACATTGTATTTCTGTCTGATTGGCTAGTGTGCTTGTTTCCTCTGAGAGAGTATACTGAGCCAAACATCAGTATAATCCTTCAGGCATGGACAAGAAGCCCCTGGCAATGACTACCTCCTGTCAAGTCTCTTCCTCTGGGAGACAGACTTCCATGACAGTGGGAGGTCAGAAAGATGGGAATAATGCCGGGAGAGGTGCAAATTCCCCTCATACAGGTAGCGTGGCTTCCTGTCTCAAACAAACCACCCATAAGATTATGGAGGTATATCTATCCAACTCGTATTGTTTTTGCATTTCTTCGACTGTGAGGTCATGTAAAACTGTAAAGACATGCCTACTTCTTATCCAACTGACTTACTATCTCTGTGGTTCGTTCTATGTTTGTCTCAAACGGCTGGTTATTTCACTCTGGGAGAGAGAGAATACTGAGGTTAGGGAGTGGGCGTGTGGGGTGTGTGTCGGCGTGCAGACAGGGATTCTGAGTGTAAGGAATGAGTTAAGATAGAGACAGTTGGTGATCTGTTAGTGTTGGTATTGGTGCGTGTGCGTATGCGTGCGTGTGTGTGTGGTGGGCAGTTGTGGCCACTAGAGGTGTGCTGATACACTAATTTCATGAAACGATACGATACTGGGCTCACGACATCGATACGATGCAATATATGGCACTTTTTTATTATGAAAATATATGGGGGGGGGAAGCAAATGCAAACAAATATTTCTGTTTTGCATTATTCAGACATGCAAACTTGTAGCTTTTTTTTTTTTTCTTTTTTTTTCAAAACGATATTTTTTTCCCCCAAAACGACATATATCGTCACAAAAACGTATCGCGATATATCGCGGGACGATATATCGGCACACCCCTAGTGGCCACTCAACGCTACCTAGGGTTGCCACCCGTCCCGTAAAATACGGAATCGTCCCGTAATTGGAAACTAAAAGACGCGTTCCGTATTGAACTGATAAGGAACGCACTTTGTCCCGTATTTGCAAGTCGGGGAATAAATATGAATGACAGGGCGATTTATTTGCCGTCCTGTCTCTTCGCTGTGTGAGTGGGAGCTCAAAGCGGGTGTCAGTCAGTGTTGCCAAGTATAGTGAGAGAAATGAGCCAGCCGACCTACAAAAACAAGCTAAAAACAAGCCAATTTTTTTCAAAAGTTGCAGGAAATAAACATACTTGGCAAAGCTGGCTATGAAGCCATTGTCTGGGAGTGCGCTCAGCAGCTCATTGGCTCATTACTCATAACACGACCAATGAGAGTTAGCGCTTTCACGTTGCTAGGATACGTTCGGTCCAGCTGTGACAATCCTCTGCCTGTCATGGTTACCTACTCTGCTCAGACAGTCAGTCACTGCACCGTCCACCGCGCTGTTTCAAAATGTCTACACCGCGTCCTCTAAAGAGAAAACGCCTCCAAAAGTACAGACGTGAGTGGGAAGAGGCAAACCCTTGGCTTGACAGCGTCAGTGGAGATGTTTACAAAGCAAACTGTAAAGTATCTCGGCGTATGTTTTATGTGGCGCATGGTGGACTGGTTGACATCAGACAGCATGCCTCAGGAGAACAACATTCCAAAAATATAAGAACCCAAAGGACCCAAGCACAAGTGTCACAGTTCTTCATGACTAAAACATCTCCTGAGATCGATTAGGTATGGGATATTACATATTATTTATCTGGTTGTGTTTTTTAACAAGATGTCAGTATTTCTATTTACCTACCCTGGCAGCCTACATATTGGCTGCTGATGTGGGCATAGTCTAGGCTATTTCAGTAGACTAATATGGTTGATTGTTGTTGTTGAGTTTTTAAAGTCTAATAAATAAACATTTATTTAATATATATTAATCAATATAATTAAATAGTGTGCCCATTTAAAGAATAACTCTTATTCTGGGAAACGTAATTCTTCATAATGGATTAACAGTTATTAAATACATAAATAATATAATTAATATATAATAATTCAATATAATTAATATAAATTTCATAGATGTTTTTATTTAGATTTCATAGATTTCTATGCATTTCAGGAGTTTGGGGGGCTGGCTCCCCCAAAATAATTAAATAACATAACCCTAACAACCCTAACCCTAAAACCGAAATAAAGTAACAGAAAAAGCTCCAAAATCTGCGCAAAACCCGAAGGTTTTCACGAGCGAAGCGCGCACGCACACTACCGATGCATGCACAAGCGTCCCGTGTTTCCATTTCTGAAAGGTGGCAACCCTAACGCTACCATGTGCCAATTCTAGTCACCGTATTGGCCACTAAAGAGAAACAGCATTAGAGGCATTCAATTAAGAAAGCCATTAAGCCATCTTGGGGGAATTAGACGCAAATTAGCAGTGAGCGCAATGTGTGCACACAGTTAATTAGCAGATAATGGCACAGTAGCTGGCTATGTTTGCAATTAATGAATGGCTGCTTGTTTGGTGTAATTATATAATTGAGTGTTAGCAGTGAGAAAGGCACCACTTTAGGGGATTTGCGTTGGCATGTGAGATGTTCCATGCAGACTCCATAAAGTAGGTCAGTGCAATGTTGAGAAGACGGTCGCCACGGCAGTTCTAAAAACACTTTAATGTGCTTTTCAAAGCTTATTGAAAAACAGATAAATAACAGTGTCAGCCCTTTTCTCTTTGTTTCTCTGTTTCTTTCTTTCTTTCTTTCATTCATTCTTTCCATCCTTCCTTCAACATTCTACCCACTTTTCACACAAAACACCTCATTATTCGTAATAGTTAGTACTGTGGGACACACGATACTGTGCATATGTGGGGCACACAATACATACACGGGCGGTAAAATGTTTTTCCACTCTCAGGGGTGAATTAGCACTCATTAATTCAATTCTGCTGTGTAGATGTGTTGTTCATGCCTTACCTTGAGGCCGCTCTGCACCAGCTTGTGAATGTCCAGGAAGGGCTCTTTGAGCAGCTCCAGTTGGTGGGTCAGAATCCTGACGAAGCCCTCTCTCTCCAAGACGAAGAGGCGCTGGGAGCCGTCCCCACAGTGCATCACGGCCACCGGCTGCCTCAGGCCACTCAACACCTCCTGGGCACAGTAGCAGTTGTGCTTGTGTTTCCTGGGCCAACCGGATCGGCCAGGTTACAAAAGGTTGGAGGTCAGTCAGTGGTGGTGGCAGCAGCCAGTGATAATCCGGTTAGGAGAGAGAGGAGTGGAAGGGAGGAGGGAAAAGAGGGAAAAAAGGCAGATGACAGAGAGTGTGGGATAGAGAGAGAGAGAGAGAGAGAGAGAGAGAGAGAGAGAGAGAGAGAGAGAGAGAGAGAGAGAGAGAGAGAGAGAGAGACAGACAGACAGACAGACAGACAGACAGACAGACAGACAGACAGACAGACAGACAGACAGACAGACAGACAGACAGACAGACAGACAGACAGACAGAGACGGAGAGAGACAGAGAGAGAGAGAGAGAGAAAAAAGGTAGATGAGTGGAGTGGCGTGGGGGAAATCATAAACAATCAAGCTACCACTTCAGGGCAGAGTTTGTATGTGAGGAATACTGATACTTTTCCATTCTACCAGGAAATGAATTGCATTCACCTCCTGCCTTAGGTCTATGACCCTGGCTAAGAGGAATCAGCATTATTCTGAGTCCCTTGGACTAGAGTTGAGAGCTAAAGATGGATAAATAGGACACTCAGGGCACAGAGCGCTCAATGGAAAGAGCTTTGTAGCTATCTGCCAAAGAGGTGAAAATGACAGACGCTAAGAAAGGGAATTCCACCGCACCTCAACCATGTGAAGGCAGGTCCGATGTGTCACAGAAGCGGGACACAGCAGCAGCAAACGTAAGGAAGACACTGGAGCAATTTAAGCCTCTTTACTGAAGGTGCTAAGTATACAAAACATGACTGTTAGAGATGACATACACTAGTGTTGCATTCTCATTGTAGGGGCTAAAACTGGGTGGAAATAATTCAGTTTTTAGGTACTCTCTGCGGTTCTACAGTAGCCCCTACATTGAGTGTAGATTTCCCCAGACATATTGGTAGGCAGAGATGTCTGATTGTCTGGCTACGCGAGACTAGACATACGTGGCCGGGCTGCAGAGCTTCATATCTTGCCCTCAGGGTAAAACCAGAGATAAAGGACCTCCCCTCACGGACAAAAGGCCAAAACCCTCTGTGATGTACAGACATTTCCAGCGAATAAGGCGGCCCAAATGATGCACAATAAGCATTTTCATTATGCGGCCAAAGCTGAGCAAATGCGCTCTGAACAAACTCTGGGATCAGAGGATAGGGAGGGAGGGTGTCGAGTATGAGGGTGTGTGACAATGGGCTGGTGAACTTGGATCATGTGACAGGTTTGGGAGGGCAAGGAACACACCTGTTACCACCAAAACCCAAACAACCACAACAGAACCTTGTTTATGGACCACAACAGCGTTTCAAACATTTTTGGAATGATCAAACCAAGCATTGTTATTATAAATTATATACTACAACATAAATAATTTCAAATAAATACAAAAAAAGTCAAGCTACAAACCTGCTTATATCTTCTATTTTCTCATCTCCCAAGTAGTTGGATTCCGGGCGGATTCCTGGCGGTGGCTTTCGTTGAAAATCTGGAAAGCACAGGCTGCCGTCCCTTCTCCCATAGTATTGGCAGAACTCATCTACATCGGCTTGGAACAGCTCTAGTAAACAGAACAGAGACAGACATATAGACAGAGTCTTATGCACATACTGCATACCAATATGACCTCATGTGCTTCATACCTCACATGGTAATGTTATATAGCCCTCTACTTGAGAGAGAAAGAGAAACGGGGAGAGAAAAAGGAAATAAAGAGAGAATGTGTGAACGTGCCTGTGTGTTGGGGATGATTGTAGTTACACTGGATGAGCCAAACCAAATCCTGGCTAGACTGAGCTGAACAGAACAAGTGAAGAGAAAACAGGCCAAACCAAACGGATTTCAGATCCATTTCCAACAGAGAATTCGGCAGAATGCTATCCTTCTCTCCAAGTACAGTGCAAAAAGACTGTTTTCTGGCTTTGTTATGCTAATGTTGATTTGACAATTTCATATATTTTAATCTTTAATCATGAAGAGAAAGTTGACCCTGCAGGGATGGTCTTTTGTAAATAATGTTCTGCTACACATCATGGTTGCAGAAACTCCTTGCATAATCTGAATTCAGTCTTCTACTGTTGGCCATTCATATGGGTGTTAACTGTGAAGCGCCTTGCTCAAGGGCATTTGATCGTGTTTTTTTACACTCTACATATCTCTAAAGCATTACTATGGAGTTTTACCTCCAAAATGTGGTTTTCAAATCACCACTCGCTGAAAACTGGTGTGACGTACTGGAACGAAGATGTGATTGGAATCAGTTCAGACTAGAGAGTCCTCCACAGGAGACATTCTCGCAGGGGCGTGGACATTTTGGCATATTGATTTTAGGGGCGTGTCAAATTGGCATTTTAATGAGGGCTTGATTCTACAGGCGTGGCAAATTGGCATAATTAATAGATTCTGGAATGCTAAACAAGGATAAAGCCAATATTGAGGTACTAAACACCATTATGGAAGTTTTTTGGGGTGAGAAAAATACTGTATTTATTTGTCAGAGATAGATTTTTATGAGGAATTAAAACATAGGACGTGTGAACTGTGACTTTAAGGAACAATTATAAATTGCTGCTTAGGCTAGCCTCCGTAAGTATCTGTTACTGTGGGAGTACACTTGAGTCAGTTTGCTTTATAAAATAGTTCCCAATGCATGTATGCCTGCCTTAAAAACTTTTCTTCAAAGTTGTGTACATAAATAAGAACATAAAACGGGAGAAAATGCTTACGATTGCTAACTAGCTCCCTGGTTACGACAGGATTTGGCCATAGCCACCAATAAAGCCCAGCTGGAACACATGTGTCAATTCTAGATGTTTGGCGTGCAAAACCTCTGCGTTCTTTTAATTTATGGGTGTCAAAAAATTATGTTATGAAAATGGTCTCAATTGGCATAGCGTAACCCACACAGTAACACTTTCACCACTCTCCTTCAAACAAATCCAAAAAGTCTCACATGGGACTCTCAAATAACTTCCATGTTTTTGTGTATCATGGAGCAGCATGTGGGTGCAGTGTGTGAAATGCGAGAGGTTCTAAGGCAACAATCAACCTGTAAAATAGATAAAACGATTCCAAACACACGTTTAAGTTAGAAATATTATTTGTTTCCTTCAAAAATGCAAATAAAGAAGCAATGTTTCGCAAATGTAAATATAGTATTCCAACACTTGGTTCAGCGCTTAACCCATTTAGACCTGAGGCCGATTCTAAAAACGTCTTCTAAATTTCCTAAAAGTTTTCTGAAAAAATTCAAATATTTATTCAAAAATTACAAAAAGATTGTGTTTCTATATACTGTACATAGCAACAACAACCCCAAAAGGGTTCCCATCCTGAAATGTATAGTTACAAATAGGGGTTCCCGCCCTAAATGGGTTAAGTTAAATGCGAAAATGCCATCAACTCATTCGCTCGCTCTTTATTTCTCTTAGACGGGTTCACTTAAAATGGTCCAACAACACTAGAGTAATCTGAGTAAACGTGATCTGAGTAAACACAGCAATCAGACAGAGCAGCCCCGCCTGGCTGAAGGGTCCCCACACACAGTCACAACATTATTCCAAGGTTCTAGGAACTACTCCTCTCCTCTCCCCTCCTCTTTTTCTTATTGTGCATGTATGGTAAACCGCAGAGGGTAGAAAGCAGCATGGTGAATCTTAGACAGGGCCCTTTGTGACCTAAAAACAATCTTTGGAAATATTGTTTCCCTTACGCTAGCCCTTGGAGGGTGGAGGAGAGCAAATACACCAGCGATAAAAAACACAAACAGGACTCTCTCTGCCTTCTTTCATCTCCCTCTCTCCCCCGGGTCTCTCTCTCTCTCTCTCTCTCTCTCTCTCTCTCTCTCTCTCTCTCTCTCTCTCTCTCTCTCTCTCTCTCTCTCTCTCTCTCTCTCTCTCACACACACACACACACCCCCCCCCCCCCCCCACACACACACACACACACACACACACACACACACACACACACACACACACACACACACACACACACACACACACACACACACACACACACACACACACACACACACACACACACACACACACACACACACACACACACGACCACAGGGGCTGACCGCTCCAAATACTGGAGGTGATAGGATATCCCCTCAAACATCTAAACACAACATGGAGATCAAACACACACACACACACACACACACACACACACACACACACACACACACACACACACACACACACACACACACACACACACACACACACACACACACACACACACACACACACATGCACATATAAACATATACAAAGACACAGACAGACAAACACACATGCACACATGTGTGCATACACACAGACACTCACGCATACACACACTCACACAGACAAACAGACAGCTCTCCCGGGCTATACCACCCACCTACTTGCTGCCTGCAGTTATCTTAACCATGCTGACTGGGGACCTCAGGTGCGGTGAAGAAAAAAGAAAAGAAAAAAAGACACGGGAGGGAGGGGGGGGGGCGAGTGAGGGAGGCCTGTAGGCAGAAGTGAGAGTGGGGCCAGTAAATGTCTTTATGGAGATATGGGGTCTAAGTATGTAGCGCTAATCAGGAGCAGCAGGACAGTTATGGATGCTGTAAAGAGGCTACTGCTCCACTTTTAGTGCCTCCGGTCAGCAGTTTGAATTGACTTACATTTAAATGGAAACCCTTACTGCCCTGTACTTTTCAATCAAGGTTTGACATGTTGCACAAAGTATATTACAGGTACTGGCTAAAGGTTGTGATACAGAAACCATAACATCCCCCTTTTTGTATTAATATGAGCGACAGGGGGTTTCAGCTAATTTAAAGAGAGATGGCTCTCTCAATAATCGCCTTTAGAGTTATATCCAGTAAGGAGTGTTTATGGTCAAAAGCATTCACATCAACATATAGGAAAGAAAGTACGCAGCTCAAGAATATCTACCCAACAAACAGAAGAAATTGATGGAAAGGCGAGAGAGAGAGAGAGAGAGAGAGAGAGAGAGAGAGAGAGAGAGAGAGAGAGAAAGAGAGAGAAAGAGAGAGAGAGTGTGTAAGCGTAAGCGAGAGATAGAGAGAGAAAAAGAGAGTATGAGTGAGAGAAACAGAAAAGGATGAGGAAGAGAGACTGGGTGAGAGAGAAGCGGCAGAGAGAGAAAAAGAATGTGTGTGTATGTGTGTGTGAGAGAGAGAGAGAGAGAGAGAGAGAGAGAGCTTGGGTCCACATCTCCCGGCTCCCCAGCACTCTAATGTTCTGCTTCCATCTGGTTATCTTCCAAGGCAACCTGGGTGGGCCACCCAAAGTACTTGACATCTTGATGCACTTCAGCAGTTTTACATACACACAACCTTTGTAGAAAAATAAATGTGTCATTCGTCACCACATATGCTGATCTGCAGAGGCCTCGGGGGTGGGGGGGGGGGCTGGTTGTGGGAGGGAGAGGAGGATGATGGTGAAAGCAGGGAGGCAGAGAGGGAGGGTGGAAGCGAGACTGCACTTCTTTTGGCTTCCCCTCTGGAGCTGTTGGCTACAGGCTCTCTGAGGCCTTGTGTCCGTCAGCCCAGCGTGAAGCAATGTAACTACACAGATACCACCGACAGATGTCATTTCGTTTACACCTTCATTTACATAAGCAAAGTATGTAAGCCTTTACGTAACCACTTAAGCCCTATATACGTTTTGTACGAGGAACAGCGAAAATACACATTGCAATGCGTTATTGTGAGCTTGTAGATCTATTCTTGTTATTTTTGAACATTTCAAATGACAGGTTGAAAGTGATTAATATGGGTGACAGTACAAGCTGATACTCTTATTCTGACTAACTGACATAAGTCATTTAATTTCCAAGACCCCCATACATAGCCATCAAACAACAATGAGTACAATGCCATAAGCAGTTCTCATGATTTTCCTATGTAGTGAGAGAGAGGTGCCATTGGAAAAGCAGTGACAAGAGCGAAGATGAGGGGCAGAACGAGTTTTGAGTGGGCGGCTTTTTTAAATTCATATATAGAAATGAAGACGAGGACAATCTCTTCTCTCCTCTTTCTCTCATTCCCAACTTTTGTCCTCTGTTTCCATTCCAGTTCAATCATTATTTATTAATATCACAGTCAAGTCATTTTAATGTTATTTCACCTTGTTATTTCATTGAGTGAGCCTGTTCACGAGGAACAGGCTCACTCAATTAGATACACTTTTGAAAGGAGCAGAATGGTTTGAGATGGTGTAAATGTCTTTATAAAAATATTAATTATGATTCATATTAATAATATTAATATAATGATTTGTATTCTTTATTTTACTTTATTTAAATTTAAAATTGTATTTATTATCACTTTTTTGAGTGGGTGACAATTACAAACGGTGCATATCTCACTTGAACAAGTGCATATCTCACTCATGAACAAGCCCTTCGTTTGGCTTTTGATTAGTCTCCAGAGGGGGTGTACGGCATGCCATGTGGGCGGGTTGAGGACAAGTGTGTTTGAAACTGTTCCTCTGTTTGTAAATCTTAGTAGATCTAATCAGCCCATGGTGCAGAGATAGGAAGAGGTCTTGGCCAAATGGCAGCCGAGAGGAGTGTTTGATCACTTTTGGAATGCACGGAGGCGCAGGTACCTGCGATCTTAAGAGAGCCCTTCAAAGGGAACAACTTCTAAGGAACGAACGCCTGGCAGGCGGGCGCAGCAGTAGCAGCAGAAGAGCAGCTCCTATCATTCAACAGTACTGTCACATATCCATGAGGGAAAACTGTTGAGTCAATGAGGTTTTTTCCTTTCTTTTCTTCATTATTTTGGTGGCTGGCCCTGCGAGGTTGGAGGTAGAGTCTGGTGGGGGGGATTGGGCCCAGCCAAGCAAGGCTTTGATTATGTTTACGTTCCATTGAATTTACCACCCCCAAGGAAAACAAACTAGTGATGTATGAGCGGCATTTTTTGAGACGACAGCTAGTGTCTAGGCTAGGCTGGGGATTGTGTGCTCTGCTGGAGGCACTAGGCAAGGCGAGGTGAGGCGAGGCGAGCCAAGGTGTCAGGGGCTGTCATGTCTAGACCATAGCTGGTGCAAGTTTACACATCCTCCAAACATAGTGTGAGCCCTTGGAGTGGGAAGGTGGGCTGGGCAAAATGAATGAGTAGCTCATTAAATCATTCATTTTTGCTACAGTTTTCTGGCATGTCAGGCAGTTGAGGCAAGTTTTCTTTTGGTGTGTGTGTGTGTGTGTGTGTGTGTGTGTGTGTGTGTGTGTGTGTGTGTGTGTGTGTGTGTGTGTGTGTGTGTGTGTGTGTGTGTGTGTGTGTGTGTGTGTGTGTGTGTGTGTGTGTGCGTGCGTGTGCGTGTGCGTGTGTGATTATGTCTGTGTTTGTGCACAGTAACATCCTCTGTTAATTCTCTGTTAATTTAACTCAATTTGTACAGTGTACAAATTGATTTTTACACTCTAGTTACATCACCACTCAGGTCACCACTCAGTACACTGTCTGTGAAACAGACAATTTCATAGAATAAAGTTTAAGTGATTTTCATACCTTATTATACGTCAACAGTTCTCAAAGTCAATTATGAGCAAATGCCTCTGAGCACTGGCATGTTACACTAAGTCTGGGGAGTATTTGAGGGGACAGTATCAACATTTATGTTTATATCTGTTTCAGAATGCATCAGAATCAGTTTTATTAGTCACATGACAGGTGTAAGGACGTGTGTGAAAATGTTTTTCCTAATTTTTATACATGCTTAATACATACAGACACAGTATATTGTTGCTGCCGGGTGGAAACCTTGTATGTCTAAAACCGTTCCTTTTTTATTATTATTTAATAAAACATTTTAAGATAGTGAAAATAGACGATCTACATGCTCACGCTTCGCGATAGATCTGCTATTTTCACTACTTTTGTGCTACGCTCTTGTATGATGAGGTAGGGCATTCATTTTGAAAAAACATACAAATTGAAACATGGAGATACGAGGTGTCTGGCCGACAGCGACGATATACAGTACGTTATATGGTGAAATAAAAGTCTCCTGTGACTTGAATTCTTTTTCGCTCTACTAATTGCAGTACAGTGCTCCAATTAGCACAATGACCAGCGTTAGGCTCGATGTAATCTCTCAAGACAGATTCAGCAGCCAGCAGCTGATTCTTTTTTTTTGCCGATGGGTTCCCAGATTGGGCTAGATGTGACACCAATGGGTGAGAGTGAGAATGGTGTCATTTAGGGAGTACTGTAAGTCAGAGAGCAAAACAGTGAGTGAGTCAGTTAGGGAGGCACGCTCAGCAACGGATGGAGGTGAGGTCAGACGGGGTAAGAGCTGGATAAACAAATATTCACAGAGCAGAACCCTGACGCACCACTTCTTGCGCACGTCCAAATATCTGCCTGTTGTACACGTGCAAGCTGATTTTCAATAGGGGACTGTTGTGAACTTTAATAAGTCACATTAAACACATCTAGGTTCAAGTGCAGATGTGCGATTGACAAAGTGAGAACATGCACCCGTTTTGTATTACTGCCCGTGCATGTGTCTGTGCACATTTGTGTGGATGCACACTTACACAGGGGTGTGTGCCTGTGCCTCTCTGTGTGTGTGTGTGTGAGAGAGAGAGAGAGAGAGAGAGAGAGAGAGAGAGAGAGAGAGAGAGAGAGAGAGAGAGAGAGAGAGAGAGAGAGAGAGAGAGAGAGAGAGAGAGAGAGAGAGAGAGAGAGAGAGAGAGAGAGAGAGAGAGAGAGAGAGAGAGAGAGAGAGAGAGAGAGAGAGAGAGAAAGAGAGAGAGAGAGAGAGACAGAGAGAGAGAGAAGTAACAACAGATGCACATGGACTATGACATACGGTAAGTCACCTTCATATTCCTCATCACCACATCCTACATGTGGTATTTACCTGGTATGTGGCCCCTGCAGGTGTAGTAGAACTCGCGGCAGAAGTCCTGGCAGAGGCGTGGCAGGTCAGGCTCCCTGTGCGGCATCTTATCTGTGTCCGTGGAGTGGAATAACACCTGGGCGTTGGGTGAGCAGCGAGCGCACTTGATCTCCTCCAGGAGACGTCCACATTC
>NC_139939.1:40013915-40038915 GCF_963454915.1 Gymnoscopelus microlampas
GGCTACTTTACAGAAAAACAAGCCCAAAGTCGCTTATAATAAGCCGACATGGCAACACTGTTTACAATGAAGGAATGCGGCGTGTTGCTGCTGCTGCAGTGCTGAACCAACGTACCCTGGCTGCATCCCGCCGGTGGAGGATCTGATACGCTGCGGCTTTCCTGGTAGGACAGCAGGACACACGGGGATAGAGCCTGTGACAGACCTCCGCGCCTGTGCCGCCGCCGGTACCGCCGCCCGTGCCGCCTGTGCCGCCGGTCCCGCCGCCGCCGCTGCTGCTGCCAGTGCTGCTGCTGATCACGCTGCTGTCCACTACTGACAACCTTCTGTCCCGTTTCTTCAGCCTCTTGGGCACGCTGCCGTCGTAACATCTCCGTCGTCTCGGGCTCATCTCTCCCCTCTCGCCGAATTTCCCCGCGTCCCCGCATTCCCACACGTTGACCGCAATGGCCAACACGAGCACGAATTGCAAATGCTTCATAGTGGGAAAAAAAAAAAAAAAAAAAAAGTACTAGTAATAATTATAATAGTAATAAAAAAAAAGTAATAAAAAAAAGGAAAAGGGGGGAAAAGGAAAGAAAAAAAAAAGTTCGACCCAGCAGGCAGAGCTGTCCCAATTGAGTTTAGTTTGTAGGCTAAATTGCCTGAAATGCTTTGTTTTATTAGGCTATTATACCACACGTTAATGATAACAAAATTGCAAAAGGCTGTGTATTTTTTTATAAGGGCTATGTCAAACCAATTGCAGCATGCAGGAAATTTTTTGAACGGTTTGCTGTTTAGAAAGTTCTTTAAAATAAATTAGGCTATAATGGCAATGCAGGTTATGCAGCTTATATATGGAACAAATCTGAAATAATAATAATAATAAAAACAGCACGATTTCTCTTGATAAAAACAAACAAACAAATAAAACAAAACAAAACAAAAACACCGTGAATTACAACGAGCTGTGTTCCTTCCCTTTTAGAATGTAAATTCCGTTTCCAGCAGCACAGTGGTTTGTTGTGCGTGGGGGTCAAAAAGTAAAGCCTAAAGTTTTGTCTCAGTGCGTCCTCAGAGCGCTCACATGTTTTCCCGTCCTCTTTCCTCCTTCTTTTTAACCAGCGCGCGAGAAAGAGGAGCGAGCACGGTGACGTAAGAGTCACCGCGAGTGCGCGCATGTATCCCAGTGCAGTCGCGCACACGTCGGGGGGGTTGGGGGCGGTTGGGGGGGCGCCCTACCTGTCAGAGCAGCGCGAAGTGTCCTTCCTTCGGAATAAAACCAGCGTTGCCATGTCGGCTTATTATAAGTGACTTTGAGCTTCTTTTTCTGTAAAGTTGCTTGTAAAAATTGGTAGTTTTTGGGGCTTGTTTCTAAAGTGTACTTTATTTAGGCTTGCTCCCAAAAAATAAATACATATTTAAACCAGTGGTTCTCAAATATTTTCATGAAAGTGTTTCATGAACAAAAAATCCCCAAATTCCACATTTTATTGCAAGAGTTTTTAAAAAAAATATCCGATCTACAAGCTCACGTTGTGTTTTGTGAGCTTGTAGATCGGATATTTTCAAATAGCTGATGTACATGCGTTTAAAGTGCTCATGTGACCTAGTTGCTTCTTTTGGGGCTTGTTTTCCTAGACCTGGTTGCTTATTTCTCTCACAAAATATGGCAACACTGAATAAAACCTGTTGATGTCAGAGTGCCTACTAACTTCTAAAGAAGAATGTGAAAGTGAATATTTGAAAGAAGTTGTTTATCTCTAGAGTCTAGAGGGAACAGATGATTCTATGAATCCACTGGTGAAACTGTAGCATGTTAATCAGACATGGTTCATTTGACTCTGAAGTATATAACCATGTTGACATGGATAGGGAGTTATGAAAAACTCACATCCTTTTTATTCTGTAATTGACTGCTGACCTTTCTCCCACATATAGGAAAATGTTTAATGACCCCATGGCCAAACCTAAGAATGGAAAATGGTTTGTCCTTATTTAAAAAATATTCAAATAGCTTTTTCCAAATTCTTGAAAAGTCAGCAGTCATAGATACAAAGTGATAATTCTGCAGGTAACGTATTCAATATATCATAAAGAGACCTAAATCATATGTCATATATGATTTAAAATAATATTCTATAGATAATATAAAAAAAAAAAGTTTAATAATTTAGCTAAAATGTTGATTCTACTAGAATTAATCATTCTAGGCTATATATCAGGAAGATATGTAGACATTTTCACTGTAGATGTATAGAATTTAAAATGGGCACTATTGTCTGAAAGAAAGAAAGAAAGAAAGATGAAAACCTCTCTAAATAGTGACCACAAGCTGAGCACTTTGCTACCCCCTACGTTGACTTCTGAGACATTCTGATTCAACTAAGCTGTCTGTGATAAGACCCAAAGAGCCAAATGTGGGACAAATTCCTCCCTCATTCCCCACTCTTCAGAAGAGAGAGAGAAAAAAGTTACACGATAGCGATCCGAAAGGGAATGTCCAATCGTGGCAATTACAAAAGAAACAACATCCCCCCTCTTTGGATCGACAGAGGATCTGAAAACAGTTACTACATTAGCCGCACCTGTTCTTACTTGGGGGTCTGTTCGGCGCTCACCAGAGCTCCCAGCTCGGCTTATCTGGAGGAATCTGGAGCGTGTGGAATCCAGGAGGGGGTTCATTTGATTGTGGGCAATTATGAAAATGGCTCTGAGTGTGCTATGAAGCCAAGGCAGGACCCCTGCCAGATCTGACCTCCTCAAAACCCCCACCACCACCACCCACACCCCCCAACTACATTCTTTACATTGCCCCCATCCGGAGATATTTCAGGCCCAAGTATAGTAGCCAAACGGCTACTTGTGGCACTTGAATGTACAAGGACATGCCGAGACTGAGCGCAGGAGAGGACCATAGGTGGAGGAGGAGGAATTTGCTGTCCTCCATGGACCATTGGAACAGCCAGCCATGCAGCTAGATCTAGATCAGTGGTTACCAAACGATGTGCCTGGAGACAAGTCCATGGGTGTGCCTTGGGATTTTGTGACAAACACATTATTGTTGCAATATATCTATACAAAAAGTTATGAATCATTTATTTATGTAATTTACTAAATTATGTCAGTACCCAATACAGAGGGAAATTCTTTACCCTACAAAAAAATATTTGAACCTGGCATCAATATTTTGGGCATGTCATGAGCAGACAATAATTGTATTATTGTAATCTTTTCTTTAAATAAAAGTTTCGCATTGCGACACCTTGTGAGCTTGTAGATTAGCTTCTTTCGCTATGAATACATATGCCTTGAGATTTTGACTTGCCCATTGGTGTGGATGTGGGTACAAAAAGTTGGAAAACCATTGATGTAGATAGGGCAGTGTAAAGGAGCAGTATGGCTGTGTTGTTGAGTAGCATGAGAACATGTGGGATGCAGCTGTGGAGCCCAGAGGAGCATGCATACATCTGCTGGGAGAGATAGACCATTAGAGGGAATCACAGTGAGACACACCACAGTCCTGAGTTAACACACAGTCCCTTAAGAGGCACAGGCATGGTTTCTGTATGAAGAAACTCATGCACACGTAACACACATGTACACATGGACATGCACATGGACATGCACAAAAGCACTGGTTCTCAAACTTTTTTGAGTCAAGGACCCCCAAATTGACTACTACTATACATAGCCTCCTCTAGTTACTATACGTCCACCCTTGTAAGTACAATTTAAATTGGGGGCTTCCATTCAGTAATAGTGTTATTGTGGATGTGTACAATATTTTCCCCTTTGTTAATGCACAGGTTCATATCCTATATTAAAATTGGCTTAAGGGAGGACCGGCTGGCGAACCTCTGACGTCACTCTGACTCAGGCATAACCATAAACAAACCCCATACGCCCATATATAGGCAGGACCATGGCCACGTCACTCTGACTCAGACCATAAACAAACCCATACAGGCATGTCACTATGACTTAGGCATAACCATAAACATACCCAATATGCCCATATATAAGCATGTCACTATGACTCAGACATAACCATAAACAAACCCGATATGCCCATATATAGGTATATATGGAGACCCGGTTGTCTAGAGCCAAAGATCCGACCGCTATGCACATTATGGTCATGTGATATGAGACCGACCGACTTCAAAGTCGGTGCACGATTTGGCAAGGACTCGAGGGAGTGCAGTGCCCGCCGCCGAGTTGTTTGGATATATGGTTGTCCAGAACCACCGATCCGACAGGTATGTCCATACATGGCCATATGGATATCCAGTTGTCCAGAACCGCCGATCCCACCAATAAGCCCATATATGGGCATGCCAATATACAGGGTATGGGCATATACTAATGACATCAGGGATCTCCATATATGGGCTTAAAAGGGACAGGTATACAGACAGATACAGAGATCCCCATATACAGTATGTGGCACAAAAGGGACACAGACAGACGGGTACTGACAAAGCCCCCGACACTATGACTCAGACATATTGGTCGGATCGGCACGACGTAGGTGTGAGGGCCGCATAGCAGCCCGAACAATAGGTTACTATCTTAACCCCGGTTCTATGATATATTGAGCGAGATGTCTCGCTATGTAAGAGCGCCCTCTGGCGTGAACACAGAAGCATTACTTTATAAACTTCCAGGCAATTCCTATTGGATGGACTCTGATGCGTCCCCGACAGGAGGTCCCGCCCTCCCCAGTATAATATGTCGAGCGTGTCAGTTTCCATCACTTTCAAGATAACACTCTTTTCTTCTCGTTCTTAACAAGGGGTGTCTTGGCGAGACATCTCGCTCAATATATCATAGAACCGGGGTTACGATAGTAACCTATTGTTCTATATTCTATATTTCCCTTCGATGTCTTGCTATGGGAGATATATGATAGAATCCCTTATTGTTATCTCAAAGTCCAGAGTTACCAGCCTATGGTTCTGCCTTATGCCTGGAAGCTACATTGAGGACCGTATGCACCACTGGAGGCGCAGTTACGTCCAACAGTAACAGGACGCAGTCTCGCTGGGGGCTGCGTCCCACTACTGGAGTAGGCTAGCTGAATGGCTTCCACAATCCAGTGGGAAAGCGTTTGTTTTGAAATAGGCGTGCCCCGCATCCGAGGTACCAATGACACAAACAGCTGATCTGACTTCCTAGAAGTCCTTGATCTGTCGATGTACATCTTCAGAGCCCAAACCGGGCAGAGACAGTGTAATCGTTCATCCTCCTGCAACCCAAAGGGGGGCGGATGAAACGCCACCAAGGTCACAGGGACACTGGGTACTAAGGGGTTCTCAGGTACAAACCCAGGTCTGGGTTTAACTACCACCCTTGTTGCCCCTTCACTAAACTGTGTGCACCTCTCATGTGCCGATAGTGCGTGAAGATCACTGATTCTTTTAGTAGCTAACTAAGGCCATCAGTAGCGTAGTCTTGAGTGACAGATGTTTCACCGACGTACTAGGCGGTGCTGACCCACCGTCTCTCCTTTCAAGCCAATATGGCAGGCCAATATGGTTGACAGATAGACTTTTATTGTGGAAAAAGCCCTACCCCTGTCCATTAGGTCCTGTAGAAAGGACAGAATGATAGCCACAGGACTTGGACGGTCTGGTGCAAGACAAGTCTCCTCGCACCATAACTCAAACCTGTGCCATTTCCCGTTATAGTTTTTACGAGTATGGTCGAGATGACATTCTGAGGCAACCCCTCGGTACTCAGATTCATCCGCTCACAGGCCAAGCCCAAAGAGCTACACTCTCCGGTCGAGGACAAAATATCTCGACCCCTGCCTGCGTCAGCATGTCTCTGCGTAACGGCAGCAGCCACGGGCGGTCGTATAGGAGAGGACACATTTCGTGTCTTCTAGTGAGGCAAACCCAAAACGATCTGAGGATGCCCAAAACGATCCCAGATCTGTCCTGCTATGCCCGGGTGTAGAGTCCATTCCCTGTAATGGCATACGCAGCGCCCGTGCAGCGGTTTCCACCTCCGCCGGGTCGACCACCATGGAGAATTTCTTGGCCTGCTTGCGAAGGTACCAGGTCTCGGTCGCTCCGCAGGCCAGGCAGAAATCCCCGCCGTCCACGAGCCCGTGTTCGGCGTGGTCCAATGCCAAACAGGTCACACACGAGGTGTGCTTGTCGGCTCCGGACATCAGCCTGTTGCGCCGCTCGCAGGGCTTCTGCGAGGGGGTGTTGGCGCTAGATCTTGTCCGGTGTCTCGATGTGGAGGCCATGCTCTTTACGGTGCTTTCTAAGCTTCTGGAGAGTATTGGGGGTGGGGAGACGTCCTAAGTCTCGACTCACGGGAGAGGAAAAAAAAGCATGGGTAGGAGCCTATCCAGACACGTGTTTGTTCCCCTCTATGTTAGCTAGCTTTTTAAGCTAAAAGCCGCGGCAGAGCGTGGAGTCAGCATTAGCGTACTAAGCTAACAGTGGCTACCAAGCTAAGCGAGCTAATGCTAACAGTAGCAGACTATGCTAGAAGCTTTTATGAGCGAGCATTCTAAGCTGTGAACTCTAAAAGTCTTGGAAGGACCGTGTATATTATACTTAACAGTTAAGATACAAAGAGTCTGCCACCTAAAGTCAAGCAGCATCTCCCGGTCCACAAACCTATCCTGGCCTATATGAAACTTACTTTAGCTGAATGACTCCATAGGTGACTGAGAGATTTGCTTCTATTCTCCACAAAAAGAAAAGACGAAATGATGGAAACTGACACTCCCCAACGTATTATACTGGGGAGGGCGGGACCTCCTGTCGGGAACGCATCAGAGTCCAGCCAATAGGAATTGCCTGGAAGTTTATAAAGTAATGCTTCTGTGTTCAGGCCAGAGGGCGCTCTCCCATAGCGAGACATCAAAGTGAAATATAGAATATAGAACCATTATACTATACAATGTCCTTTGTAATGTGAAGTGTTATCCATACTTCGGGTTAGTGTACTAGGGCCTATACTATGACATGTTTCAACTTCCATTCACATCATTGAAGTCTTCAGTGAATTAATCAAATTAATTTGGCTTCGGTATATCATCTATTTTACACGCATATGTCACAGTTTGGTTGGAGTCTGGAGTTCCTTATTTACAGAAGTATGGTTACTGTTATTGGAATGGGAGTGAATTGGTGTCGCTGCCATCAGGACCGTGCTTGTAAATATTTTAAATTTCCATCTTCCCATCTTCTTCTCATTCTTTCTCATTCTTAATGAATGTTTTTGGTGCTATTTTATATTATTTGTACTTTTGCAAAGGCATTGAAAACAACCTGCAAAGTCAAACTCCTTGCATGTGTGAATACCAATAAACTTTATTCTTTAACTTCATTTATAAAATGTTTTAAATACAAAAATATTACCAAGCAATGAGGACAATAATTCACCTTAGAAAATACCACCTGCTTTGTCCCTATTTTTAATTCTGCAGGGTCAGTTGGGGAATTCTAGTGCTCTCGGTGTCTGACCCCTGAGGAGGGATAGCGTAGATCCCAGAGGAGTATGGTTAGGTTTTGCGTGTGACCACACATGGATCAACAACATAAGTCTTGAGTTCTGCAAGCAGCTCGGTCCACTGCCGCCTCCAATGTTTTTGTGAGCCGAGGCAGCAAAAGCCTGATGGTTTATTCTCATTTGGTCTCTCCTTATTCCATCGCTGTGTTGTTTGCTTTGCAGTGTAGGATTCTAATCAGGAACATAGGCTTGATGGCAGCACTCCATTTACACTGCCCAAAGGTTTTTTTCCCCGTACTCCCAGGCAGACACAAACCACCAGCTCACACCTCACAGTTCATTCCCCCACCTAAAGCTGTCTCTGAGTGGCTGTCGTTGGAGGCCAGCTCTTAGCTGTGGGTCCGCCAGGGTTCATCTGTTTGAGTAAAGTGGGCCTTTGAGTCCTCATGCCATAGAGCACATGGTTAGCCTGCAGTGTGAACTACATAAAGAGAATGAGAAACACATGCAACATTTGAACAGAATCCATGTTTACTGTAAATAACGATAAATAGTGGTGTCGGTGTGTGTTCAACTCTGGCAACATTGCCGCTTTACTTAAACTTGAGCCATCAGGAGAGTGGCGTGGGTTTTTGAATGTGCGTGTTGTTGGTGCTCTGATAGGACCAGTAAATCTTATTTAGTACCAAACAGTTCACTGTCACAAATCTGAAGCGAGTACCAGGACACTTCCTCTGCTGTAGAATTGCAATGCATCTTGGAGGGTTGAAAAACCAATGGGCATGTGCCCAATCTGCCTACATGTACCTGCATGTATTGTACACTTAGCTGGCATGGTATCAAATCCTTCCAGTGCATTCCGCCTAGGACATTAAGATTCTACACAGCAGACAAGGCTACTTTGATACACAGATACCACTGTCTATATAGAAAAACAAAATCATGGGGTTACAGTACACGCAGTGTAGTATTTGTTCCATACATACTACATACTCCGGTATGCACCGTAAATGTATCCATTACCTTGTTATCCATATTCCATATCCCATACATTTATTGTATTCATACTGTAGCCAGCATGTCATAAGTCCTGCTTTAATTGGATTATACAGTGCATATAACATCCATCTGCACCTACCAGCAGCGGCACAGTTGCACTTACAGGACAGTATGCCATTTCTATGAAGTCACCGCTGCTGCACCTCTGACTTACATGAAGCCATTAATGTCATGTTGCTGTTCACAGCCATTCCACCATTTGTGGGCTTTTCTTTCATCTTGTCCATCCCTCAACTTCCACACAGCAGACACACACAGCTCACACCGAGCGCCAAACACAGCGCCGTTGTGTGCGACTCTCACACCTTGTTTAATGGCCTTGGCTTTGGCAGCGGTAAGACCCAAAGACACACAGAGCTTGGAAAGTGTTCACGATGTCATTAATTGTCCTGACAACAGCTTAATGAGGCACTGCCATCTGTTTATGAAAGCTTTGGAGGAAAAGAGCGAGAAAGCGCGCATTTGTGTGTGTGTGTGTGTGTGTGTGTGTGTGTGTGTGTGTGTGTGTGTGTGTGTGTGTGTGTGTGTGTGTGTGCATGTGTGTGCGTGTGTGCATGTGTGCGTGCGTGTGTGCGTGTGTGCGTGTGTGTGTGTGTGTGTGTGTGTGTGTGTGTGTGTGTGTGTGTGTGCGTGTGTGTGTGTGTGTGTGTGTCTGTGTGTGTGTGTGTGAGTGAGAGTGAGAGAGAGAGCAAGAGAAAAAGAGATGATTTAAAAAAGAGAAGAAAAAAATGTGATCCAGTAGCAATTTCCATTTTCATTTTGTGTGTGTGTGTGTGTGTGTGTGTGTGTGTGTGTGTGTGTGTGTGTGTGTGTGTGTGTGTGTGTGTGTGTGTCTCGATCTCCACTTGAATGGATCTAAACACACGCGTATGCTTTTTGAAGTGCGGTGACTTGCGCAGAGTCATCCACAGCACAAGTGAGTCAGTGGCTTGGCCCGGGCTGTCTGCCCGACATCAACAGCCTCTAAATCACTGGCTTCAACCATCAGACCACACTACCTCGCCTTTAGTTTCCTCCTCCCTCCCGTCTGCTCTAACATGATTTATACTTCATTGTACGATGGTGTTGTGTGCAGTAAATCAGCAGAAAATAGCCGACCTACAAGCTTATAACACCCTGGATGTGACCAGTTCTGAGCTTGTAGATCGGCAATTTTCAGCACAAGACACTGTCGTACGACGGAGCATAAATTAGGCATTTTCCTCTCTCTCTCTCCCTCTGTACCACCCCAGAGTGTCCTTAGGCCCTGTTTGACTAAAGTATACACGGGGCATGAGTAAATGAAGCCACCCAGAGATCCCTTGCCTGGTGGCACGAGATGCGCAGCGGCTTAGTTGCGCAAGCCCAGAAGACGAACTGGCCCTGCAACTGTTTATATGACACTCAATGCCTGATGCCTGTGCACTTGCATGCTCATGGGCACGCACAATCACCCCCCCCCCCCCCCCCCCCCCCACACACACACACACACACACACACACACACACAGCTCCAGGGTAGGAAATGGAGTGCAGCGGCATTGGATTGCATTGCTCCGAATCCTTACAGGAAGCTGATCAGTGATTTGCTTTAGAGATGCCCCTGAGGATATTTCCAAACAAGGACTTTTTAGGGTATCTTCTGACACATGCGTGGGGCCACATGACCTGCCCTTCTAACCTTTCAAAGACTCTCAGATCTATCACCTTCCATTCAAGATATGCCTTTTCATTTTCGCATTGTAATGCAGATGCAAGGGACTGATTCAAAGGTCCGGGCCCAGTTATTACCTGCTACGTTATGTTGTATTTGCATCCATCTTTGTTTCTGTATAGTTGATTTTGACAGTGTTCACAAACTAAGGAATATGTCTGCAAAAAAGTGTTGTCACAGACATTACCAGTAGAAATCTCCATTGGCATACAACAGAGCTGCTGTTATTTAAAGCGGCACTATGTAATCTGTATGGTAATACAATATAACTTAATTGGGGTGGTTGTATTTTGTCTCCCTGCTCTTCTATTGAGACATTTAGATCGTGTCAAATTTTGATCCAATTTATCCCCTGAGCAAGCAAGCAGGCTTTGTTAGACATGTAAAAATGTCAGCACCTGCGCAGGAAACCGGGTTCAAATCCGGGGTAGAAGAGGAAAGTTACATAGTGCACCTTTAACCTTTTTTCATGTTCTATCTCACACACAGGTTAGTAAGCATTTACATCTTAGAATCAGGATAATTTTCTTCATCTTTTTTGGTCCTTCCTGAATCCCATCATAGAAAGTGGCATATCCCAGAGGCCAGCAAGGGGTTAATCTGCATCAGATGGATGTCTTTTCACGGTCCAGTTGTTTGTAAATGTTTCCAGTGGGGGTTAAACAGACCCCAAAGTAGTACCATGTTCGGCACCACGCATATGTGTGTGCAAATTGCAGATTCATTACAGTTTAGCATCAGTGCACTGCAAATGAATTGGAGGGGGAAGAGGAGAGGACTGGGTGGGTGGGTGGGGTTGACGGGCTGGTAAGTGAGGTCTGGTGTGGGTAGCATTGATGGTGGTCCCTCACTGTTGATGCTCTCTCTCTCTCTCTCCCCTCTTCTTTTCCGCCCCTCACCCCCACCATTCACAGTACCCCCACCGCCCTCGGCCCATCTGTTCCTGCTTGCTTGGCCCCTCCATCGGGCTCTCCATCAGGTAGGCTATGGCTGTTGAGTGCTCCCTGTCACCGTATGGCATCTGAAAGATCCAGGCACAGGACAACTCTCTCTCACACGCCATCTCATTCCCTCTCTCTCTCTCTCTCTCTCTCTCTCTCTCTCTCTCTCTCTCTCTCTCTCTCTCTCTCTCTCTCTGTGTGAGAGAGAGAGACTAGCTTTGCTCAAGTTGCATTTGTTTGGCAAAAGAGAGCCACAGTGCAAGATAATGGGTTAATTAATTTAAATATTTGTATTCAGCTTCATTATTATTATTATGATTATTTTTTTAAGCAATCGAGACCCTGAAGCTTTGCGATGATGTGGTTCTATGAAAACAAAGAGAGGAACAGCAAGCAGAAGAAGTGATGTCACATGAAATGGCATCTCAATCTAAATTCTTTCTTGGGTCTGGTCAGTGAGAGATGCTGTTGACGCAGTTTGAAATCTAAGCAGTGTCACTGCCTCTCCAAGCAATTTGTACCTTTCCTTATTAACTACACCAGCAAGTTTATGCTCCAAATTCTTGTTGGCACGGCAAATATGGTTGGAATCAATTCTCACTTAACGCTCTCTAAACATGAGCACATTGTCTGACGGGGACCTGCCTGAAGTGTTGCATTACCTCCGTGCGTATTCAACTTTTACAAGTTAAAACAAAAAAGCCTGGTAGACATGCCAGCCATATTAATCAATTCCACGCGTATTTAGATTAAGCAAGTGGAAAGCGTTTTATTTCCCATTATTTGGAAATGGTTTCACTCAAGGTGGTCCTCCATGTGAATGTGAAGAGGTTTGATAGGAGAGTTGCAGTGTATAGAAGTTCTCTCTAGAATGGACACTATTTGGCGTTCCCAGGACTTTTTGTGGTTGATTGTGAAATTCCGGTTTACACAGACTCCTTTTGCACCGGGGTCGTTTTACAACGGAAAAGGGAAGAGGGGGAACGGGACGGGTCCTCTGGAGAAGGCAGTTAGGTGTGGTGAAGGATTTCGGTTAGAAAATTCTCTCCTTTCATCTCTCCCGCACACAAAGGTCAACGTTTGGGAACCCGCTGTGTTTTATTGTCCCGGGGAATTGTTTTGAGGTCTCATTTCGGAGTAATATTTCCTCGTCTGGCTCTCGTTCTTTTATATCGAGGAGCCAAAGTGAAAACTTCCCCTTTTTGTCTGGGATCTGATTACCAGGAATGAGTCATTTTCATGATGTGCCAGCCTCTCATGTCAGGATGTTTTTGTTCTAATCCCTTTCAGTTAGGCCAAGGTTGGTCCGCTAGAAAACACTGCCCAGTTGTTACAGTATACATTTTCATATTGACTCCCTAAATGTAATTCAAACTGTGGTCTCCTTTGTGTTTTTCAGTTCATACCAGCCACAGAAGGCAGCCTACTTGGTGGTAGCTTTGATGCAACAGCTCCAAAAATGTGTTATGCTACCGGTACTCACTATAGCTTTTGTTTGAGCTTGTACTAAACTCAGTGGGACATCAAAATGTCTAGTACTTTATGTCCAGGTGCATTTCCTTCTGGCCCCCTACTCTTAGTCTTTGTGTATCACCTAACTATTTAATGACTGTGAAGTATTCCGATTGGTCATGCACATCTGTGTGTTAGTCAGATGTGCCCCAACCAATACCTGCACCACCCATACGCACGCACGCACGCACGCACGCACGCACGCACGCACGCACGCACGCACGCACGCACGCACGCACGCACGCACGCACGCACGCACGCACGCACGCACACACACACACACACACACACACACACACACACACACACACACACACATACCAGCCTTAAGGTTTTCATTAACTGTTGGATGATGGTTCTGTCAGAAGGTGGTCTCCGCATCAGCCCCAGTGACGGCAGGCTTGAGTCAGACAGATGGAGCAGTGGAGCTCTGGGCCTCGGGCCTCTCCCAGGGTCTACCAGAAGAGTTGGGAGGTCACTGCCCTCTCTGCCACCATATTATATCTCGCTCCCCTGTCCTTCTGATTCTCTCTAGCCCTCTGTCTTGACGACGAGAGAGATAGGCTGACTTGCAGAACAAAACGACGCATTTACACACACACACACACACACACACACACACACACACACACACACACACACACACACACACACACACACACACACTCATGCACGCACGCACGCATGCTCACACCCCCCCCCCCCCACACACACACACACACACACACACACACACACACACACTAAAACAGGAACACAAACTAAAACAGGAACACAAACAGATGGATGCTGGCCCACTGCAGTGGCTAAACACACCCGCTCAAACATTATCTTCTCACTGCTCCCCTCACAGCCATTAGAAGCAAGACAACAAATTAACCAAAGTCAATGACCATAAACAGAGGCTGTGATTTTCTACTTTCTTGTGGGAAAGCTTATTTTGTAAATATTTTAGGGAACAAAGTACAAATCAGGACTGTAGAAAAAACAAGTTTATCTTCCACTAATTGCAAAGATACAGCATGGATTTTTTCCAGGGGGGTTGTGGTCCCAACTGTGCTGTTACAGTCCAGATGGCGATAACACCGCTGGACCACCAAAGATTTGAAGTTTGCTGGAAATGTACAATATATCCCAGATAAAGAGGTTTCCTCATCCATGCAGTTCATCCATCTTGTCTCTGGACAGACTGATGAAATTCATTCTGCAGGAATAGTGTTGCATATGAGTTGACCAGGCCAGCGCTGGAAGTTTGAATTTGAAAGACGGGAACCAGGGAGGACAAAAGGGTGAATGACATGCACTTTAGGGTTGAATTTGGGAATCCATTTTGAAATCGATCATGGCAACATCAAAAAATGCACATTTCATACACAAAAGCAATTAAAAATGCTTTAACCATTTAAAACTTAATGATCTGCTACTTTAGTTGTTTTTATATTGAAAATGTTTTACTCTGCATGCGTGTCATGTAAAGAGAAAGACAGAATGAACATAACAAAATATAGGAATATAAATGTTTAAATAAAAGAGGTATAGGCCTACAAGTAGGGCTACTCTGATACATACAATACTGTGTGCACGTGTGAAGTGAGATGTAAACCACAATATCGCAGTGGAAGAGTGGTGGCTGGCACAAGTAGGTGTGTGACATCGGTGCTAGTAAAAAAAATGTGGTAATCTGTTGTACAATGCTATGTTCATACTCCATATTTGGCAGAATTGTATCTGGGGGTGGGGGGGGACCAAAGCATGTTGCCAGGAATTGACCGCAAATCTGCACTATAAGCACGGAATCAATAATGCTCTGACATAAAGGTCTTTGATTGTTGGAGTTATTATGATTTTACAAGCCAAGACAGAGAAGCCACATGGTGTGTTTTATATTAAGATCCTAAACGAACTGGGGCCTTTATATTCTTGCGGTGCATTTGGCCCACCAAAAGAGCTCTGTGAATTTCGATATCCGAGCGAAAGTCGACTTGACCTAACAATGCGTGTGAGATACAGCTGCCAACAAATAAGAGGAGTGGTTGATCATAAATCATTTGCACACAGTGCAATACTTTGAAAGCATTTCAACACTTGTCCTTCCTTGGGAAAGTGGACTCTCCCTGCTACCAATCTTTCTCAACCTGTGGCTTCCATGCTGTTTTGAGGGGAAGATGACTGCCAAATATCCCCATGTACATATAACAAATATGTAAGTTTAACTGGACAGAGCTGTTGCAGTTTCTATCCCACCAACAATGTCCGATCTCTTGAACGTGCTGCAGTTTGAACACTGCACAATAGAAGTGTTAACAAACACACAAACAGCTATTTAAATTCTTGCTGTTATCCATAAAAGTTGAGTTGGCTCTGTGGTCCTGCTGTGACTGAACAGAAGAAAGAGGTCACCCCATACTTAGATGGGTTTCAGCCTCACCTCAGTTCACAAGAGTGGCAAGAGGCTGAAAGTTAGAGAGAGGCTGCCAAAAAGAGGGAGGCTATATGTTCTGAGATGATAAGATTCGAACAACACAACACCAGAAATGTAACATCTGCTGTGGTTGAATAAAGGTACTGTAACAGTATAACAGACTTCGATTTTTAGGCAAATAGCTTAATACGTATTGAGCAGTGACCTGGTAGGAGTTCAGGGCCTGACTGTGTGGCTGTCTGCGTGCACCGTGCTGATGCAGCAATCTCCTTTGTTTGTGTCAGACTCGGCTTTCCTCTGGCGAGGTCGGCTGCCCTGTGCAGCTTCTCGCTAAACACACAATCAAGAGTGAGGTGACGCAGTTTGCTGTTATAGGATCACCCAACTTTTTACATTTCAAATAACGCTACACTATATCTGTCATTTGGGAGGGCCTGCGTCTTATGCAAACACAGCTCAGAAGAGAATGATTTGTTTTTGAATTATTTTCTTCTTCTTTTTTTCAATTTGAAATGTACATTTTCTCCTTCATGTGGTCTCGTTATCATAGCCAGTACACAGAACATAACTCCTGGAGCGTGAACGCACGACATATCACTCAGTGTGCAGAAAACAAAATAGCATATTGACACCTTGTTTACATTTTTGTTATACATAAAAGAGGCAGAACCAGTATACAGATTCTGCCAATGATAATTGTTTAGCTGGTTGTTTGGACTGGCTGTGTGTCACACTATTGGGGCCCTGGCTAAATATTTACCGGTGGAGGGTTGGGTGGGGGTGGGGGTGGGGAGGGGGGCACATCGAAGGCATCGACTGCGTAGGCCGTGTGTCAGGAACCAGGTTGAGGTGGGTGTGGGGATGGGGGTTTAAGATGGTGAAGTCATCTCACTATAAACCTATGATGTCGCTTGAAGGTAGCAGGGGGTGTGGGGTGTGATCTTCACTCATGACCCTTTTTACCATTTTAGGGTGGGCCCTGGACCGATAGGGCTGCTGCTGACCTGGAGGCAGTGCATGGCATGTTTGGGGTCTGCAGAATATATCCCAAGCTTTAACCTATACAACAGGGCCAATTATAGCTGCGAAAGGCCAAACAATACAATCCATCAGTCAAGCTGGGTAAACAGGAATGGGCAGCCATGTCGTGGAATAAACTCCCAACCCCACGAAAGCGAAGGGTCAGATGAGCTGTTTGATTGTCTAATTGAGGGGGTGGACTCAGTGCGTGCGTGTGTGTGTGTGTGTGTGTGTGTGTGTGTGTGTGTGTGTGTGTGTGTGTGTGTGTGTGTGTGTGTGTGTGTGTGGGGTGGGCGTGTGTGTGTGTGTATGTACACTCATGTATGAAGCGTAAATATGTGTGCTTATGTGTATAAGAGCAAATGTGTCTGCGAGTGTGTGTGTGTGTGTGTGTGTGTGTGTGTGTGTGTGTGTGTGTGTGTGTGTGTGTGTGTGTGTGTGTGTGTGTGTAGGTAGGTGTGTGTGTGTGTGTGTGTGTGTGTGTGTGTGTGTGTGTGTGTGTGTGTGTGTGTGTGTGTGTGTGTGTGTGTGTGTGTGTGTGTGTGTGTGTGGGGGGGGGGGGCAATTGTATATGTGTGCATACTGTGAAAGAGAGAGAGACCATGCGTGTGTTTGTGTGCATCACTACCTAAACACTACCGGGCCGGGGGACCCTGATGTCTAATGAATGTGTGTTTGTTCTTTGGACCCCACACACATCTGTTTATTTGAACATGGGATAGTGTTCCTGGGCCATTTTTATCCTCCCTGTGTTCCCCACCTCAACACGTGTGCTGCAGATACACCTTGGCCAGCGCCACACACCTTTTTCCCAAGAACCCAGAGAAAGCGTCAGCTAGCCTAACAACACCACGCTAGCCAAAGAAACGTTATCTTCCTTAAGTCCAACGACATCCAGCTAACGAGGAGACAGTGATGCTCTTCATTTCCTGCTGGTTGGGATCCAGGTCGTCGTCTGAGTGTCTTTCCTTCCATGGCGCCTGTTGAAGCGGGCGGTGGCCCCCGGGCCGGAAAGATTGTGCGGTCAGTTTGGTGTCAACGACGTGGCGATGCGGGTCAGGGAGAGCAGCAGAAGTAGCAGCAGCAGTCGTTGCACAGTGGCTAAGAGCCCCAGCCGGACCACCAGCGGAGGAGGCCTTCACCTCTTTTCCTCAGCCATCAATCACTCTCTCACACACGCACGCACGCACGCACGTGCGCACACGCACACACACACACACACACACACACACACACACACACACACACACACACACACACACACACACACACACACACACACACACACACACACTCACAGTCATGATGAATACCAGGTAAGACAGCCACATATACTCATCCTCCTCCCTCACCATGCATATGATAGCTCACACACAAGGCTAAGTGTTGCCTGACAAAAGAACGGGTATTTTCAAATATGTCATTTTCGTCAAGCGAAAGGGTCATGCAATGAAGTACAAATTGGCTTCCAGCCTCCAGTGTTCCCACAGACACCTTATTATTCCAGATTCTTAAACTTCAAATTCCAAGCAGTGATCTTGGATGGTGTTGTAATGTTCAATATGTATCCTTGTATCTGTTCTGTGTCGTTTAGAAAGTATATGCACCGCTTAGGTCATGAAGGTCGCATACTGTAGGTAGGTCAATGGTTCAATCCACACAACTTAGCCAAGCTTGTCAAAGTGTCCTTGAGCGAGACACCCTCCCCCTCCCAACGCTGCTCCCCTCACTGGAAAGCTTAATTTATACTCAGTAGTATGACAGATCTACAAGCTAACAATGTCATTATACTTGTAGATCTGTTCTTTTTGGCAAGCGATAATGGAATGTAAATTATTCTTTAGTTACGAATTACTGATGATTTAAGAGAATGAATTTAACGGTGCCCGGCTCGAGTCTGGGAGGCGTTGAAAAACACCTCCCGCGGAGGTCGAGGGACCGCCCGGTTTTCAGTCATACCACAGTCATAATTGACATTTGTATGTGATTTATTCTTGTTTTATTCAGTTTTTTCTTTGTTGTTGTTTTTTTCTTGTGTCCAGCTCTTCCCGAGCCTAGAGCTGCAGGCCTAGACACCTCAAGCTCTTGCCAGTCCGCATCATCTCAAACAGTCCGTTCTCGGGGTGTTGCTTCCGTAATGTGCTTTGCCCTCCTCAAGCATCTTCTGTAGATAGAAGATGCTTGAGATAGATAGATAGATAGATAGATAGATAGATAGATAGATAGATAGATAGATAGATAGATAGATAGATAGATAGATAGATAGATAGATAGATAGATAGATAGATAGATAGACAGACAGACAGACAGACAGACAGACAGACAGACAGACAGACAGACAGACAGACAGACAGACAGACAGACAGACAGACAGACAGACAGACAGACAGACAGACAGACAGACAGACAGATAGATAGATAGATAGATAGATAGATAGATAGAGACTCTGAGTGTATTCCAGTTCAGCTCAGTGATGTGCACACCAAGGTAATTGAAGCTGCGTGTTCACTTTCTCCACTGTTGCCCCAACGAGTGAGAGCTAGGGCGCAAGGAAAGGCAGTTTTCTTGGCACCACTGCGACAGTTCTTCCACCTCTTCCAGGTAGGCCCTCTCATCGTCGTTTGAGATAAGGCCCACCACTGTGCAAACTTGACAATGGTGTTGGAGCTGATTTTGGCCAAACCGTCATGGGTGTAAAGAGAATACCACAGAGGACTCAATACACATACCCCTGTGGGGCTCCTGTGCTGAGGGTGAGGGAGTTTGAGGTGCGACTGCCCATCATGACTACCTGTTGTATAGCAATTAGGAAGTCCAGGACCCAGGCACTCATAGCTGGGTTCACCCAGATTGTACAGTATTTTATACATATTTTCTCTTTAGTTTCAGCATCCTATGAATTAGCCCAGGTGCTGTGACCAACCTGTTCAGAGAGTCATCCCTATGAAGACCTAGAGAAAATCCCCAATAATCACTGACCTCCAGCTCAACATTCACTGATAAGAATGTTTAGCCTTCTTACGCCACACCAGAACCTCTTTGATGTTCCACAGCTAGCCTACGTCAGCAGGGCAGGACACTGGGGTGGTGTTGGGGGGAGGAGGGGTAATTATGAACAAAGTAAAGCAGATCTTGGGACATTGCCACTGACAGAAAAGGAGCTTTGAATTATGAATACACTCTTCTACTTTTATCTAATTGTTTTTTTGCATGCTCAGTTTAACACGTCACTCTGGGTTGTTCAGACATGTAAGCAACTACTCAAGATGGAAGACTACTTGTTTTAAGATCTGTCCACAAGTATATGATACTGTATAATGCTAATGCAATGTTGTTAACTTGTTGACCCACAGAATAAACATAGTTTTTTTTCACGTTCAGGTCATCAATGAGACAGCCAAACAACACTAATAATAATTATAAAATCTCAATCAACTTTATTGGGAAAAACGCAAAAAAAGGCTATGACTATAGAGTAAACTATACCTGTGAATATCCATTCAGACATGTATACTCACACACACACACACACACACGTATGCACAAGCACTCACCCACGCACGCACGCACGCACGCACGCACGCACGCACGCACGCACGCACGCACGCACGCACGCACGCACGCACGCACGCACGCACGCACACACACACACACACACACACACACACACACATGCAAACACACACACACACACACACATGCAAACAGACAGTCACATGCAGACTCTCTCTCTCTTTCTCTCGCACACACCCACACGCATCCATATACACAGGGGTCTTCCTTGATATAACTCCCCACTCCTACTTCACACCAGTGCTCTCTGTTCATCTCAGGAGGTGTGATAGCATTCACTCCTGTTGTGAGAAACACTTCCTCCTGTGCCTTTCAGATTGTCTCCAACATTCTCCTCCAGCTTGAGGCCTTATTGGCCACCCAGAGAGGTTATGGGGATTCACTACTGCCCTCTCCCTCCCTCTCTCTCTCTCTCTCTCTCTCTCTCTCTCTCTCTCTCTCTCTCTCTCTCTCTCTCTCTCTCTCTCCTTCCCTAAGTGGGTGGTCCTCTGGGGTATGGCTGGCTGAGGCACAGGTGGAGCATTGTAGGGGTGCTCACAAAAATACCCCCCCACCCACCCACCCACCCACACACACACACACACACACACACACACACACACACACACACACACACACACACACACACACACACACACACACACACACACACACACACACACACACACACACCCACCACCACCACCCACCACCACTACCACCTCCTCATCCCCCCACCCACCTCCACTAACAACAACCATCATCTCTCCACCCCTTTTTGCCACGCCTGCTCCACAGAAAGGTGGACTGGATTTTCCAGAGTGGCCATCGGTCGGAGCAGGCGGACAAGGTTCTGGTGCCAAGGTGGAATGTTGACATAAACAAAAACCCATGAGATAGCCCGGTGTTCGGAAAAAAACTATAAATAAATAAATGCATCAACATAATGCTAAATACATTTCACGCATTGGGATATGTTTGAAATTTGGCACTTAAATCAGCAAGTGAGGAAGCCCCTCTTTGATTCTGAATTCAAATGTGATGAAAAGGCCATTAAAAATATTTTATTTCCTAATAAAATACATTTGTAATTACCACATAAGACTCGCAACATAATTATGTTATGTAAAAAAAAAAAAAAAAAAAGAAAGGACGAAAGGACCCCCCTGGACACAAAAAAAATATTCCCATGCATGGGTTTTTGTAAATAATTACAGTTCTGCTGAATGTGTTGTATAAAGTTTACACGGTAGGTTCACTGCACCCTATCAGTTGTTTGGAACTCTGGGAGCCACCAGTACAATGTTGACATATAGTGGATCTGGTGTAGTGCACAAGACATGGATTACTTGGGACCATAATAAACAGCAGCATAAAGAGGGATCTGTGCAAGAGGGTGCCGTGAGAGGGGTCGATCCTCCTCCTCCTCCTCCTCCTCCTGCCGTTTCTGCCGTATAGGGACCCTCCTCATCCAAATGTTAGGGCGATGGTCTGTGGGTCTGTCTTCAGCTCTCCTCTGAGATAGTGCACCTCCTCTGAGTAGGCAGACTGGAGATGCTGGATGAATTCACGACACGAGCACACGCACGTGCAAGCGAACGCTCTTGTGCGCGCACGCACACACACACACACACACACACACACACACAGTACTGTCTGACCGTATGGTTTGCTTTGAGTCAGGTTTGGAAGCTGCCAGCCACCTGCTTGTACGCGTTAACAGAGTGATTTATTGTCTGAGAGAGTCTGGACTGGAGTGATGAAGGTGAGTCTGGATCGGAGTGATGAAGGTTCTTTGGGACAAGAAGCATTTGTCTTGATAACCCTGTTATGGTGCGCTTGTCTCCAGAAGGCTTACGAAGTTAACAGAAATATGCTAGCCTATATATTTTCTAAATCATATTTTGGTAGGCACCATAGTTTTAGACGGTTAACCATATTTAACCTGGTCCCTCAGTTGACATACGAAATTAAGAAAAAAAGGAAAAAAAAGCCATGGTATATCAAGATGCCTTATTAACACTGGTAGCCATGTTATAATTTCATATATCATGGTCTTTATTTATTTTATTACACGCTTGATATGGATGATAGGGTATCGACCATATCGTCATTATTCAACAGAAAACGTAAAACTTAAATTCAGAGTAACATTTCAACTGTTATAATATTTCGTAATAACATTTTCTTAAATAAAATAAATTAGACCTATTTGATCCCGTGGGGAATATTCCGTTTTCATCTTCACCCAGCTGATTTCTGCCCAATGGTCAGACTTGAGCGCAGGGCACCTATAGGGTTAAGTGTCTTGCTCAGGGGACACCTCTTATAGGCATTTGGGATAGGATACTAATAATGATATAATATGTCTTATTCTCTGAAATTTCTCCTTAACCACTTGAACCCAGCTATTACTACTTACTTTTTCTGGGGGAATATACATAAAAAATAACAAATGAAATGTACAAGTTCACAACGCGTCGCAACGGAACAAGCGTTTAGATCGGCTATTTTCGGTAAAGAAATTTGGTGTATTGGGGGGGGGGGGGGGGGGGGGTTACAGAGCCAACCTTGATTAACTAAGTATTAGTTTACTAAATTTAGAGGGTTTAAGTGGTTAATCCTCCCCCAGTGATGAGAGGAAAACAACCTACATGTTGAACCTAGTCATTCAGTTGACACACAAACTCACAATAAAGACATATTTGTGATGGAACAGAGCAGGTGTTCCCCACGGTCAATATTGCGATGCTACTCTGTACAAAGGCTTGGCTGTGCACTCCCTTCCACCTGCACTTTGGTAAAGAGATGCCAGAATTTCGGATTCAATGAACCATTTGTAACAGGGTCGAGTAACACCGCCTGTTTGTATGCCTTCCACCTGCATCCCAACATAGAACAGTGCACAGAAACCATTCAACACATGATTAATGGATCTTGTTCTGTTTTAGTTTTCCTCTCATCTGCTCTTCCATTCAGTTTTCTGTCCTCGTGCAGGGGAACATATTTCAAAAGACAAGGATTGTAAAGTTTGGAGACCATGGCAGCATCTCCGGCCGTACTGTCAGTTACCCGTCGAGACAATGATGGGAATGTTGAACGGAGGAATTGGCCGTCTCTACTTGAGATGAAATATCCATTATCGAGAGTTCTTATCCACTGACGTTTCACATAACCCTCCTGCTCAGATCTTTGCGAGGGCCAGATGGTTACGTTGGCCGCCAGGGATACAGAGAGGGCCCGGGGAGACAGTTTTACAATGTGCAATTATAGGAGAGATAAACTAAACACTCAACAAAGCAAGGCATTTCCAGATCACTGTCTCCGGCTCCTAGACTTTGATAAGGAGCGCCAGCTGCATTCCTTGGCCAATTTACTGCAGGAATCTGTCCTCGGAACTGAAATACCAGCTCTAATGAATGCTCTTGAATGCTCCAGAATGCGAGATTTGGGTCTCTTCATCACTGATGAGGACATGTGCTCAGGCTGCTGAATAGATACATGCATGGCGTGTTTCATCAATCCTGCAAATCCAGTCCAGTCCAGTCCAGACCAAATCAGTCCAAATCAATCCAGTCCAGTCCAGTCCAGTCCAGTCCAGTCCAGTCCAATCCAATCCAATCCAATCCAATGCAGTCCAGTCCAGTCCAGTCCAGTCTAGAGGGTTCTGTTTTAGCCCCCTTTCCATTGCAGCTTAAGCACCACACCACACCACACCACACCACACCACACCACACCACACCACACCACACCGCATCAAAATATCTACCGTTTCCATTACACAAAAGTACCCCTGCTCAAATCCACAGGTATGAGTAGCAGACTCCGGTCATTCACACTCATTTGTAATGTACATTTTTGCCTAACAATGGAATGTAGGTGAGTGGCCAACTGTCCTGTATACAAATGCAAATCACCTGTGCACGTGGCCCAGCTTGGCCTAGCTCAGACCTACCCAGGACTGGGTACTTTTTAGGCACCAGTTTAGTACCACTTACACAACACTCTACCCACTTCATTGTAGTGGAAACCAAGGCACAAGTGGGAGGTGTGGTGTGGGGTAGGGTGAGGCCATGCATATGGAAAGCCGCCTTTTTTGGACAGAACAAGAAGGTTTTTGGACATACAAGTTTTCCACCCGACAGCGGCGATATGCTCATTTCACCGTGGCATTGAGACTAGTGTCATTTAAATCTGAGGAATGCGTTACGTTCCTTTTAATTTCATGTAATTTCATTACCTCTCTCACAGCCAAGGACGACTTATGACGAGACATAGTCATAATGCCCTGGCTGCCAAGGACGACTTATGACGACTTTAAAAAAAAAAGTTTAGTTTTTTCACACAGAACCAGAGATAACGCGATCCGAAGATGTACTGCTCCATTCACTTCCTGGTTAATTTATTACTTACAAATCCTGTATCTCGGCTCCTGTGTACTTTTTTTTTTACAATGTAATTTTAGCGTATAAAAGGAGGTCGCAATGTCTTTTTTTTTTCTTTCGCAGAAGCACAGTGAAACCCTCTGTGATTAGCAACCATCAGGGGATCGATCATACTGGAGATAAATATTCTGTGACTACTTCAAAAGGTAAGAAAATCGGAAAATCGCTGGCAGGGGGGGGAACGCAGACAGAAATAAGTCTGGCAGTAAGTTTCAGTTAATTTCATAAATAAATAAAGTTTCAATTAAATAAAATTCAATCGTACAGTTTGCGTGTGTTGTGGGTGCATGCCTGAGTGTGTGTGCGACTGTGCGTGTGTGTGTGTGTGTGTGTGTGTGTGTGTGTGTGTGTGTGTGTGTGTGTGCTTGCGTGTGTGTATTTGTATGTGTGTGTGCGTACGTACGTGCACACAAACGTGTGTGTGTGTGTGTGTGTGTGTGTGTGTGTGTGTGTGTGTGTGTGTGTGTGTGTGTGTGTCTGAATGTATATGCGTGTATATGCGCACGTGTAAAATACTCCTGTGGAGTCAGTCATCCAATGAGTAGTTGCTGCCACATACTGCCACAGTGTCAGAGTTCAGCACAGGTTGTTCCACATTAACATTTCACAGAGAGCCCCGGCGCCTGGCCTCTGCACCGTTACCCCCCACTACTGACACTGATACAATCTACAGGTAGGAGCTCCAGCCAGCCACAGGGCGTCTGAGGGGATCATTTGTTAGTGGGGAGTGTGTGGATGCCTTTGTGTGTGTGTGTGTGTGTGTGTGTGTGTGTGTGTGTGTGTGTGTGTGTGTGTGTGTGTGTGTGTGTGTGTGTGTGTGTGTGTGTTGCGTGCATGTGCTTGTGCTTGTGCTTGTTGCATATCGTTGCTGTCAGGCAGAAACCTTGTATCTCCA
>NC_139939.1:40046415-40053915 GCF_963454915.1 Gymnoscopelus microlampas
GTGGTAGGTTTGATTTCGAGCCTATATTCCATCTTAAAATGTGTGGAAGCCAGGCAACGCTTTTGACAGAGAGAGGGGGGAGAGAGAGAGAGAGAGCAAGAGAGAGTGAGAGAGAGAGTATTTCATATGGACCAATGTGCCACGATTTTTTTATTCATCATTCATTTACCCTATACTGTCTTTTAGAATGTTCAAAATACCATTTTACTAGAACTACCCAGTAGAACTGGGTACACAGGGAGGTGAGACAAGACAGGTAACAGTAACTAGTAACTAGGCAAAACAGGAAACACTAGGACATCACTACATAATAAAAATACAAGGAGACACAAACAGACAGGCACAAAGTGAGACAAACCCATAGACAGGCAAATAAACTGACAAATGGACAGACAGGCAGACAAACACGCGGTCTGATACAACAGGTGGGTAAACAGATTAGAAGGGGGCCTAGAGGACTGGGGAGTAGACAGACGCACAAGCAGACTGGCAGACAAACACACAGACATACAAACCGGGAGACAGGCGGACAGACAGGCTGGGAGAGTGGCAAACGGACTGGTTAGTGGACCAAACAAACCCCTCGCCGAAGGGCAGGAGGCTCCAAAACTGAATATGATGATTGACATTATGATCAATGCCAGTGGTGGAAGAAGTACTCATATTTTTTACTTAAGAAAAGTATCAATAAAAAAAGTAAGTTACAAGTAAAAGTTCGGTATTCACAATTTACTTGAGTAAAAGTACAAAAGTATTGGCATCAAAATGTACTTACTTGTCGCTGTGCGCCAGGGAGAACGTGTTCAAATCTTCACCTGAGCACCACACCACTGCCTCTGGATTTGATGACTCCAGGATACAGTAAGCTGTCGTTCCACACATGACACCTGTTGGGACAGACATTTTGAAGCGATCTTTAACTCTGCTGTAGTGCAATTATCTAATTTGTCCGGAGTGGGAGAAGACGGAGGGGAGTACGCAACCTCATCTA
Source organism: Gymnoscopelus microlampas (assembly GCF_963454915.1). Taxonomy (NCBI): domain Eukaryota; kingdom Metazoa; phylum Chordata; class Actinopteri; order Myctophiformes; family Myctophidae; genus Gymnoscopelus; species Gymnoscopelus microlampas. Next base: position 40,047,407 of record NC_139939.1, read on the forward strand.
CATCCTCAGAGGACATGACACAAAATCGAACACCCTATCTAATCTACCAATCTCAAATGGAGCAAAGTTTTGACTATCAACCAGAAAGAAAAAAACTAAGCCAGAATAATGTAACCTTTAACTCAAATAACCAACCCAACCAACAAAATTCGAATAATCAAAAAAAAAATTGTGAACGTCAAAAGAATATGTACGAGGTAATTTAGTCACAACACGCACGCACGCACACAACACACACACACACACACACACACACACACACACACACACACACACACACACACACACACACACACACACACACACACACACACACACACACACACACACACACACACACACACACAAACACACACACATACACGCACACACACACACACACACACACACACACACACACACACACACACACACACACACACACACACACACACACACACACACACACACACACACACACACACACACATCCCTGTTTGTCCCCCTATTCTAAGACCAGACTGTAGATTTTGAGAGAGAGAGAGAAGAGAGAGAGAGAGGGGGGGATATAGAGGGAGACATAAAGAGGGGAACAGAGAGAGGGGAACAGAGAGAGGGGAACAGATAGTGTGTGTGGCTCCCACACGCACAAATCCTTCGTGTGTTCGGAGATTGTATGCATCGGGTTCCCTGATTGGCCAACCCAAACTGTCTTCTTCACGGATTGACGGCGCATCACATCACGTTTGTGCCGCTTAGCCAATATAAGTCCCTGATTGGGCAACCTGAGCCGTTGGCTTAACTGTTTGGCCGAGCTCCACATAACTATTGTGCTGCATAGCCAATATAAGTGACAGCAAATGCGATGGAACAAAAAGTAGACAATAGCTATTATATGGAAGTATGTGATAGAAGAATGCCAGTAATGTTGGGATGGAGGAGGAGAGGGAAGGTATGTTTATCGAATTAAAAGGAAAGTGGGAGAGAACAGAAGGTACAGTATGGGAAGTCGGAGGAGGTCAATATAATGTATGTACAGTATGTATGATGATCATGTACTGTATACTGCAATTCCGACTTGCAACATTCAAGACATGCACGGCCCCGAGGCCAATGCGGGCGGCTAAATCTTTTTTTTAACGGTCATTTAAGATTTTACCAGCGTATTTCGGGATGGCATCACAACAGAAACTGTTGCCTAACAACTTTTATGTCAATGTGTGCTGTGACGGGCATGAAACAAATCCAATTTTCACTGATGGCGGCAATCGCCATATATGGGCATAATCTGGGCACACACACCCACGTTTATCTCCATACATGGGCATGTGACATGCAAATTTGCGTTGTCAGGGTTATTGCGCTGACAACACGTTGCGAATGTCCAGTCTATACGGTAAGGGCTAGTATCTGCTTGCCTGCCACAGACAGACCCACAGACACTGCCACAACTTGAAATGTATACTAGTACACACACACACACACACACACACACACACCACACACAACACACACACGCACACGCACACAGTAAAATATAATCAACATGTAGTCGCTTATGCACAGTCACACAAGTATGCATAGGCAGACACACACATACTGTATACATCCACACAGACACACAAAAGCACACGCCCACATGCAAAGTAACACGCACATGTGCACGTACGTGTGTGCACATGTGCACACGCACGCACGCACGCACGCAGGCAGGCACGCACGCACGCACGCACACACACACACACACACACACACACACACACACACACACACACACACACACACACACACACACACACACACACACACACACACACGTGCACAACACTTCTGAGCCCAGACGTAAATCAATATGTCTCAAAATGCAAAGAAAACATTGACCCAAAAACATATGGAGATGATGAAGGCATTTATTTGCACAGCGGGGCCTGTGATGATATGTGAATCCACCATTCTGTTTGTGGAGAAAACTGAGGCTTATTAATTGATGTGCGGACAGCATAAATTAATGTCTCGGGGGCCCGGCAGGGGCCCCTGTTATCGTTGACTAGGGACTTCATAACAGCCTGCATATTAGCAGGAGAGGAGACCTCCATCAGCCTGTGCCATAATCAGAAAATACTGCTCTCTCTCTCTCTCTCTCTCTCTCTCTCTCTCTCTCTCTCTCTCTCTCTCTCTCTCTCTCTCTCTCTCTCTCTCTCTCTCTCTCTCTCTCTCTCTCTCTCTCTCTCTCTCTCTCTCTCTCTCTCTCTCTCTCTCTCTCTCTCTGTGTGTGTGTGTGTGTGTGTGTGTGTGTGTGTGTGTGTGTGTGTGTGTGTGTGTGTGTTACTGTGATTACAACCAGCAACAAATGTACATATGCAATGCTAGAATGCGTGATCATAAGGCCATGTGTAGACACATTTGCATTTCTGCTTTTACAGCGTTTTTGCATTTTAGACATGCTATTTTTACTGTCTCTTTTCATCTTTTGAAGGTGAAAGCAAAACAATATCATTATTTTTACGCCACGCTTACCTGATTTGTTTTCTTTTTTTGACAGGTTTTTCTATCTCCCTCTCTCTCTCTTTCTGTTCACTCTCTCTCTCTCTCTCCTCTCTCTCTCTCTCTCCCCCTCCATGTCTCTCTCACTTCCCTCTCCCTCTATGTCACTCTCTCTCTTCCTTTGGAAGGAAGTATAGGATGCGGTCATACCAGGGAGTGTTTCCAAGTGTGACGTACGTCCAAGCGCCTGCTCCCTGACCCCTCCCCTCTATCCCTTACCCACACACATGCACACATGCCCACACAAGCACACACACGCACGCACGCACGCACGCACGCACACACACACACACACACACACACACACACACACACACACACACACACACACACACACACACACACACACACACACACACACACACACACACACACACACACACACAAACAGACAGACATGCACAGTCATAGTCAGTGCATGCATGCATAGAACACAGACTCACACACTGACAGCCAGCCACTTAAACATTAAATATTTATCAACATAATATGTAGCCTACGTAAAACACACACACACACACACACACACACACACACACACACACACACACACACACACACACACACACACACACACACACACACACACACACACACACACACACACACACACACACACACACATCCCTGTTTGTCCCCCTATTCTAAGACCAGACTGTAGATTTTGAGAGAGAGAGAGAGAGAGAGAGGGGGTGGGGGGTGAACAGAGAGTACAGCTCCCACCCCCCTCACCCCCCAACCGCCCTGGTCTTCTGAAGTCCTGGACCTCCTCAGAAGATGAAACAAGCTTCTCTGAGGAGGGCCTCAGTTTGTCTGGACTCAGTTCTGTCCTCCCTGTGTCTGCTCCATACTGAGAACACACACAAACACATGCATGCACACACACGCGCGTGCACGCACACACACACACACACACACACACACACACACACACACACACACACACACACACGCGCACATGGGCGCACATTCACACGCGCATGCACATGCGCATATACACACAGACGTGTGCAGTGTTTGTGGTTTGCAGGCCCACTGTGTGTCTTTCAGCGGGATTCCTGGTGTCCCTGTGAGTTATGACAAACATTATTGCGGTCCCCGTCACATTATTGTAGTGTGCACTGTGTTCATCTGATGCACGGGACATTTAAACAGCTTTAATGAACTCTCAGTCTTAATAACCACAGAGGGAGGGAGGGAGGGTTGAGGGAGGTGTTGTTTTTAACTGTAGTGAGAGAGAGAGAGAGACAGGGATTTGTCCATTTTGTTCATGCTGATAAAGCATTGAATTGAATCCACTTCAGCAAGACGTACAGAGGCAACAAGACATTTTATACCTCTTACCACAGAAACACATTAATAATTTATATTATATAATCGTATTTTCTTAGACGATACACACTGCAAAATCCTGGGTGTTCACTTGATCTCTGAGATTAACGCGGGATGTTGCTGTGTACACAGCAAAGTCCTGATTGTTTATAATTTGCACACTCAGTCAGAGTTAAATGGACACTCAGGACATTGCAGTGCAGCGTCTTGTATATTGTGACTTAGAGCTTGCCATAGAGCTTGCTCTAACATGGTATTTCATTTGTTGGCTGGTTGAGAGAGGAAGCCATTGAAGGAGATATATGGAAGTACTTTGCAGGATGCTTCTATGATGTCTACATTAAGGCTCTGTGTATTGTTCTGCGTCTCGTAGGAATCCGTTTGTTATAAATTAAACTAGCCGTAGCCACCCAGGAACAGCACAGCAGCGGTGGGAGTTATCCCTCTCTTTGTGTTTATTGGCTGAACAATAGGAAAAACAACCCGGGGGAGAGAATGTTTGTCATTCCAAATTTTTTGGTTGTCCCCGCAAGACGGAAATAAACACATTTGTTTCATTTGCACAAAGACACGTAAGCTTCGGGGGTGAAACCGGCATGGACTACAGTGAAAAAGACGGACGACCAGCTGCCCATAGGCTTGACCCGAATTAGATTTCATACACCACTTGTAATGAATAGCTACAGATCCCCAATTTTACCCTTGAAGTGAGTTAAACACGGGCCTCAATTGACCTGGCATCGAAAGCATAGCGTCGTTGTCGGGTGGAAAACTTGTATGTCCAAAACCGTTCCTTTTCTGGAAATGGAAAAAAGAACCTGCGTTCCAATCGAAACGTAGTTATTATTTTTATATTATTATATATATATTATATATATTATATATATATATTATTATTTCATTGGTTAAATATTTATAAAATCCACAGACAGATATAACCACTTTTAACCTTGTCTCCTTATTTTGATCTTGTCATTGTAGGCGGAATTCTTCGTAAATGTTCTCTCACTGCATCACGATGCGACATGTTGTGAACTTGTAGATTGGTTATTTTCTCTACTTTTGTGCGACAAGGTTGTATGAACAACAGCACTAATTTATGCAGAAACATAAAAAGATGAAACATGGAGATACAAGGTTTCTGTGACGAATGGTAGCAGAGCAGTGGGCCCCGTTGACCAGACATGTGTGTTCAACCAAAGCAATCTATCATTAGCCGGGGTAATAAGGGGAACCCACTTTTTTTCTGACTTACAGTTGAGAGCAAAATGAATGCTTCCACACAACGCAATGATCACAAGGGCCTTGCCAGAGAGACAGAGGGCTGGCTGGCCACGAATCAACAACCACCACTGCTGATGCACGCATGCACGCACGCACGCACGCACACACACACACACACACACGCACAAATGCACGAGCGCACGAACGTATGCACAAACGTACGCACGCATACACTAATACACAACACAATCTCACACACATGCACACATATGCGTGCGTGTGTGAGAGACAGAATCTCTCCCATATAGGGCAGGGAGAAGCTAATTTCAGGCTGATGTCTGATCTACCAGTAATGTCTGTCACACTCACATCACTGTCTCCCAGGGTCAGATACTTACACAGCTATATTTGTTGAATTTCATCGGCTTCTTGGCAATCTAGGCTTGTTTTTTGTCTGTTAGTGATCCCCCCCCTCTATTGTTCCATTGTGTGTTCATAATAAATGACCCATACTTTTAATGATGTTCTGTACTTCTTTATCTGATCGTCATGACGTAGGGGCCATTGTTTACTTTGATGACGTTAATGTTTTTATTTTGTTTCTCTTTCTCTTTCTTTTTTAATTGAGGTAAATTAGCGTTTCACTGCAATGCCTCTGGTGCTTGTGCGTAATTGCATTTTGGACTTCCAATGTTACAGTGTTGTTCATCACACGTCAAATAAAATAAACCACAACTATAAATTGTTTTTCTCTTGCATCTGCTGCTTGTGCATAATTGCATGTTGCTCTTCCAACGTTACTGTGATGTTATTGTGCATCAAACGTCAAATAAAATAAACTGCAACTATAAATTGTTTTTCTCTTAGAATCCTTTTCTGTTGCCTCCGTCTCTCTGTCCCTCCATGCCTTCTTCTTCCATGTCTGTCAATACCCCAACACGGGACAACAAGCATCCGCAGCCAGCCTATTTGTTCCCATGTCCAAGGGCCACGTAGCTGTCACCACCTCACCTCAGGAGCCCTCTCTATCTGTTATTAAATCAGCTGTTCTCTGAGCTCTAGGCTGCTGGCCACTGGCCTGGCCTTCCAGGGTCATTTTCAACCATTAGCACATCCGTCAGCAACCACTTAGTTCTCCACCATTATAGTTGCCCCAACACAGGTACACACACACACACACACACACACACACACACACACACACACACACACATACTGTAGCTCCTCTCACAACATTGAAGACACAGGTCGGGTTCTTTATAAACAGGCATTGCTTCAGGCATTCTCCTCATCCCTCAGTCATGTGTGAGAACTATATGTTCACACAAAAAAATAATAAGCATAATCAAGAACTTGCACGGTAAATAACAACATAGTAGATCAAAGCATACATAAATAAAAATACAATGACATGTAGAAATGCGCATCGC
>NC_139939.1:40058915-40076415 GCF_963454915.1 Gymnoscopelus microlampas
TGATTGCGAGTCTCAGGGAAAGGCCACGGTGTCACCCTGTAGGACGTCATTCCATCATACAGAGCTTGAGTCCGAAGTGTAGCTTGCCGCTATCATCTGCGCCATCTTCTGCACCATCTTCCGCCACCCCTGCTTTCCCACCGAATCGTAACTTGGCGACGCCCCCTAGTCACTGCGTCGTTTAGGTTCAAGATTACATAACTTTTGATATGCTATTGACTCTTTGTGTTGTGTTGAAAATCTGCTTATATAAGAAAATAATAATGATAATGTAATAATAATAGAAATAAAAGCTACTACTATGGAAAAGCTTCACTGTATAGTAGCCTTTTCATAAATGATATTTGTACTTGTAGGCTGTCGTGAAAGTTTATATTTAAAAAACAAAAGTAGTAGTAGTAGTTGTGAATTAGCAAGCTAGACATGTAAAAAATGCACCATAGACATTTAGACTGGCAAATTCCTTTATCCTCATAAGCGCTAATGCACGCAACTGTTTTCGCCAGATTTTATTTTTGTTGTTTCTCATAAGCGCGCATCCGTTGTCCAACACAGCCGTCTGCCCAAACCCGGTGGCAAAAGCGGGTGCGCTCTCAGGAACACCATAGGCCAGGAGAATGTTCATGAGTTTTCCCTGGTGTATGGTGTGAAATTATTTTTGGAAGTCAATGAAGGTTATGACCTTCATTGAAGGTTCCACTCCCTGACACCTTCCAGTATCATCCTCAGAGCCACCATCTACCCGACTGTTGTACACTCAGGGCGAAAGCGATTCTGTGGGTTTCACAGCATAGGGTCTATAGGAGGGTTGAGGACCATCCCATTAGCTGTCTTTGTCGTCCCTCTGCACTTACTCCAGACTGAGAACTCTGTCATTGATGAGCTTCCAGCTGTCAACCTGAATTTTATCAATATTTAACCAATGAAAGAGTTTGACACTATATAACTACATTGTTGTTTCAGCGTTGCCTAGACTTGGTATAGCTCCTCTTTCTTCCACTTATACTCCTCCCTCAGACCCTCTCCTTTTCGATCAGTGACCCTGTATGCCACTCTCATCTCCTACCGGGCCCCAATGACAATAGGGTCGAGGCATCTCTCCTTCCACCTTACTTCGGGAACTTGCTGGAGGAATTTCTCACACGCTCATTGGTTTGCTTCAACAAAGCTTTGGTGGGCTGTTATGTCGTCCTCCTCCATGGAACCTGTTGTTCATTTCCATATTTCCGCATAGCTTTCCTGCAGCTGAGGGTCTGTCGCCAATTGACTCCATTCATATTTGACCTTCTTCACTCACTCCTTCCTTGGTGCCCTCAGGCTCAGCCTCACTGTCACAGTGACAATCCTGTGGTCCGAACAGAGTGCGTTTAAGGACTCTGTATGCCTCAAAGTTAATGACACATTTAACAGTCTTCTGGGCCGAGGCGTGCATTGAAGTCGCCCAGGATGGCCAAGAAGTTATGTGACTGGATACTTTCATTTGTCTGCCTGAACTGTTTGTAGAATCACGCTTTATTTGCAAATGCTTTGTCGTCAATTGTTTTATCTTGGAAATAACGCTATTGTATGGATATTTCACTGAGGTCTTCAGTAACACCATCAGGGCTCTTTCCGTAGTCGTCATTGGCTATTGTTTTACTGTGACCATTTTAAAATGAACAGAACCGATGTATAGTAATTCGCAGCACCTGTACTCACACGGTTACAGCATGTCATGAGTGACAGTATGTACTGTATGGCAGTCTGTCATAGGGCCTGCCCTGGCAGAATTTGTCACTCCTGTGAGGTTTTGATAGTTTGGCGTTCTGGCTGAGTTCACATCTTGTTAGCTGTTGTGGAGCGTGACCAAACTTTGCCTATGCTCCATGAAGTGTAAATGCAGCGTGATATCAAGGAGGTGCTTGTGTGGTGTTTTGGTTCTGGATAATGGTGATAAAATTATGTTTTCTTTCTTTCTTTCTTTCTTTCTTTCTTTCCATATTGTCTCTGTATCCTGCTGTCTTTCTCACTTGTCTATATCTTACATAAATACTTACTAATTTTCTCTCTTGCGTGTCTCTCTCTCGTGTCTCTCAATCTCTGTTTCCATTTCCAAAATAATCTAAGTCTCTATCCTCCTTCCCTTCCTTTCCACTATTTCTTTCTCTGATTCTCTCTCATTTCCCCTCTCATACTCGCACATCGTGCTCTCTGTCTGTCTGTCTGTCTGTCTGTCTGTCTGTCTGTCTGTCTGTCTGTCTGTCTGTCTGTCTGTCTGTCTCTCTCTCTCTCTCTCTCTCTCTCTCTCTCTCTCTCTCTCTCTCTCTCTCTCTCTCTCTTACACACACACACACACACACACACACACACACACACACACACACACACACACACACACACACACACACACACACACACACACACACACACACACACACACACACTCTCTCTCTCTCTCTCTCTCTCTCTCTCTCTCTCTGTCCATCATCAGCCCACCTCAATCACACTCTTTGAGTCTCCTGCCAAGCCTCAAGTAGTGTTGCTCTTGACCGCAGTCCAATCCAGCCTGGAAAAAGAGGAGAGCAAAAGAGTCAAAGTGACCGGAGACATCCCTCTCCTCCATCCACTCCTCACATGCAGGTCAACATCACGGATCAGCCACCATTATGATTCACCTCCAGAGCAGTGACAGCAAACACACACACACACACACACATACGCACACACACACGCACGCACGCACACGCACACAAGCACACACACACACACACACACACACACACACACACACACACACACACACACACACACACACACACACACACACACACACACACACACACACACACACACACACCCTCCACCCCTCTCTCCTCTCTCTCTAACGTAATGTAAACCATTTTCAAGTGTATTACACAGGGGTTGCTTCCTGCAGCGCTGTGTGTGGCATGCTGCGTGCGTCAGATGATGAGGCAGAACGCTCCATCCGTTTGGCTCCAGTTATAAATACACACATAGGCTGCAGGGACGGAGCCGGCCAAATAACCAAGGACTGTTTTGACTTAGCTGTCAGTGTGTGGCAATAGAAAAATCTCATTCAAATTAATAGTGACGCGCGGCCGACAGTGACATGGAAATCATATTCGGATGTATCACAGTTGTTGTTTCTCGTCTCCAACATGTAAACCAGGATATTTAATGGGGTTATTGGGGGAATTCAAGAAAGCAGAAACATTTTGTCATTATTGTTGCTTAGAAAATGTTTCATTACAAAATGGTCTCCTCCTGTCCATACAGCAACACACAGTATGATGGTTATACTAGGAGGAAGATTTTTTTTCAAAAAAGTGTACAGAAAGTGTTAAAATTATTTATTTATGTGGACATGTCTCCAGTTCATTAAGTATACCTGGTTCTCACCTTAGCACCTCCCACCTGAACCAGTCCCTCCGCCTCCTGTCCTAGTCCCTCCTCCTCCTCATGCTCACACCTGTTGTGTTATGATAATGAGGGGGAGGGTATATTTCTACTGCGTCATTAAAGCGCTGTTTTTCTATTGGCACGTTTGACCCTCAAGGTTTCAGCCTCCAGGAAGAAACTCAAAATAGTCAGAAAAGACAGAAAACACCATAAAAACATAACCAGGGGGCTTAATGAAGTTCTATCAACCTCATAGACACATTAAAAACAGAAAAAGTGCAAAATCATGGCACCACCTCTTTAAGTTGTGAGATAGAACCAACCTGGGGCCTCATTGCCCTACGTGTGTCCTGTGTGTGTGTCCTGTGTGTGTGTGTGTGTGTGTGTGTGTGTGTGTGTGTGTGTGTGTGTGTGTGTGTGTGTGTGTGTGTGTGTGTGTGTGTGTGTGTGTGTGTGTGTGTGTGTGCGTGTGTGTGCGTGTGTGTGTGCGTGTGCGCGTGCGTGTGTGTGTGTGTGTGTGTGTGTGTGTGCGCGCGTGCGTGCTGTCTGTGGATCCTGTAAATAACAAATGAAAAGTATTAACAAGAGCTTGACTAAATAATAACTACATTGGAACCATTGGAACACAGGTTCTTTTTTCCCCATTTCTTGAAAAGTAGTTGTTGTGAATTTCCTCATACTGTCTAAATGGCAGCCCCTGGTGGACAGGACAGTCACTACAATGGACCCAATTTTCTTAGCTTGATTGCCAATAGCAGACAGGTGTGCTTCAGGTGTGATTGCCAACAGAAGACAGGTGTCCTACTACAGGCCACAAAAAAAACATGCAAACTCACAGCCATGTCTTCTTGACAATGTAAGCCTCTTATGTTTGTCTGTGTTGTGTACTAGCATTCCCTTTGTCATATCTCTTGAGTTCTTCAATCTCAGTATGTAAATCTTAGTATGTTTGCCCTACAGAAACCATGGTGTGGCTGGGAAAGAACAACTACACAATCTATCTGCCATCATTGTCATGTCTCTTTAATTGGGTCAGCTAAAGTTGACTGAACCAAGGAAAAGTTCATTCGTAACGGTTTTGGATATATAAGGTTTCTGCCCGACAGCGACAACACGCTGAATCTGCTCCTGCTGCATTGTCCACCTACTGGGGCCTCATTGCCCTTCGTGTGTCCTGTGTGTCAGTCAGGGGAATGCCGCCATGCAGCATCGCTTCTTGGGCGATAAGTGTAACTCGTGTTTGGACAATGACAATTCTCACTATGCAATAAGAATTAAAATCTTCACCTCTGCAGTTGTCTTCCAGCATACATGTGGGATGGCTGCGATTATGTTGGTCTGACTTATTTTTTTTATTTTTTTCATCCCTCTTCTGTACAAGGGTTTGAGGTCAAAGAGATAGGTGATTGCACTGCTGCCACAACCTGGAAGAACTACTGTAGATTACGTAGGCCCCAGAGCTAGATAGGTCTTCATGTCATAGAAGAATAAATATAAAGAAAAGGGGGGCAATGACCCCCCCCCCCCCCCCCCCCCCCCCCCCACACATGCCCTGTGTTTTTTGTTCTCATGCCAAATCATAAGGAGAAGAAGAGAGAATCAAGGAGGGCTGAAGAAAGAGGAGAGGGAACAGATGGACCACGCTGGCTGGTTGGATACCACGCTGGACAGTCTCTATATCTCTCTCTCTTTCCTACTGTATATGCTTATGTATCTCCTCTCTTTTATTTTTGGTTCACTTTCTCTCTCTCTCTTCAGGGTCAACTACTCCTAATTAACTGGAGGAATGCAATGCATGAGAGCAGAACAGATATGTAGTCGTTTTAGCCCCGGAACTTCCTCCCTCACTCTTGTCTCTTTCCGTCTCTCTGTCCTATCTCTCTCCCCGATGATGACGGGCTGCTTTATAACCTCATTAGGTGAGACACGGGGTGGAGGAGGGGGATGCGGTCGGTGAGTCTCTGCTCCGCATACAGTGTACATACATCATTTTACCACAAGCATGCAGCCATTATCTCTCACACACAAGCATAATCAGCGGAACGCACACAAATGCATACACACACACACACACGCACGCACGCACGCACGCACGCACGCACGCACGCACGCACGCACACACACACACACACACACACACACACACACACACACACACACACACACACACACACGAGTTACAGTAAGTTACAGTCATGCCATGCCTTCCTCTGCTTTTGGCCCATACTGTATGTGCTACAGGTTCAAGGTTTCTTTGTTGTTACATCTTATGTACAAGTACAAAACAGTAAACTAATAATAATTCATTCTCCTCTCTTTGCCCCTTGTTGTTAGAAGGGATCAAATGGGATTGTCAGGAAATAAACAAGCAGAATTACTTTCTAGGCTTCCTGTAAAAAACACAGATTTCCAATAAAAATCTGAATTTTATTGAAGGAACTGAATATGAGATAAACAAGTTTTACGAGGTGGGAGAGAAGGGCACTGACTTGCTGTTTCAGATTTTCTGTAGAGTTTCATGACAGTCATGTTTCCAGGGCTCTTTTGTGTTGTGCGTGTGTGTTTGTGTGCACATTTATGTGTATGTGTGGTTGTGTGACTTTGTGTGCACGCTTAGCCGTGTGCGTGTGTGTGTGTGTGTGCGTGTGTGCGTGTGTGCGTGCGTGCGTGCGTGCGTGCGTGCGTGCGTGCGTGCGTGCGTGCGCATTCATGGCAATGGGTACATCAGTAAGGACAGGCTTTCTGTGACTTTTCTTTCAATGCTTTCTGTGACAGGCCAGTGAGGCTGCTGGCTGTGGTATTATTGTGGGCTAATTGACTGTTAATGAGGGCTTAGATGACTCTGGGTGGTAGATTAGGCCTGTTGCTGTAGACAGGTCTGGTGTGCTGCATATTAAATCAAGTGGAGCCTCTGGGCCTCTGGGTAATTTGGGCAAGGCCCACCATTGGCACTGGACCGGGGTATTTTTTGATTAACGGGCGGAGTGTTTCTTTCTTTTTCTTCCCTTTTTTATTTTTTTGTTATTTTACATTTGGCTCGCTGGGCAAGACATTTGGTTTAAGTCATTCAAATGTTTTTGTTGGTGGAATACTGAATGACAAAATGTGCGCACTTTTTCCAGTATGTACAAACATGAATAAATCTGCTGTATATACTTATTTGGACACAGTCATTAATGAGTTGACACAGCCATGTACTTACAGTAGTATATATGTAGGCATGTGGTGTGTGCATTCTGTAAGTGCATGCCTGTGTATGTGAAACAGGTACAAAAGAGTGGCATTATTTTGTTCTGGTTCCTCAGACATTGTAGCAGCTTTAACAATAATAATGATAATGTTCAGGAGGTGGCAATTGTTTTCACCCGTGTGTGTGTGTGTGTGTGTGTGTGTGTGTGTGTGTGTGTGTGTGTGTGTGTGTGTGTGTGTGTGTGTGTGTGTGTGTGTGTGTGTGTGTGTGTGTGTGTGTGTGTGTGTGTGCGTTTGACTGTGCAGAAAATTTAATCTAGGACACTGCTGGACTGATCAGCGTGAAACCTTGCTCTATAATAGGCTGCTTCATGTTTGCCCTATAACTCTTGAGCCGTAGGGGTCGTACAATCAACGAGTCCTTCCCCTGGATTCCTTGGATCATGAGGCAACCCAGCCAATTTCTGATTGGCTAGGTTGCCTCATGATGATAGTCAGATTTTCCAGATTATATTCTGAATGGCTATGATTGGCTTCCAAATTTTGCCCGTTTTCCAAGAGGTTCACAAATCCTGAACGCAGCGTCAAATCTCCTACATATTTTAATCACACATTGAGGTGCCTCAAAGCACAGAGCCAAAGGCCATTTCACTTCCACCCATAGCACATATAGAGGGCACCACAAATGCTACAAATGTCACTGTTTGTTGGCTAATCAATTGTCATGTGACTGACAATGGCCATTAAGGGTTTTGATTCCATAATGTTTGCCTGTAATTGCTTTAAAAAATGATTAGCCATTTGGCAAGACCCTCTACCATGATTGAAAGTTTTGTACAAAGCAACTGGGCAGTTATGCCTTTCCTGCGAAAAACGGCAGAAGAAAACTAAGGAATACAACTACCACAAGAAATTAGCTAAGGGAGGAGCTTAAAGTCACATGGCAGATTTGTTCCTCATGAGGGGAGAGGCATATGTAAGCAAGTTTCATGGGTGTAGTTCAAACGCGGTCATGCATTTTCAATAAATTGCTATAGCACCCCTCTTTGGCTAATCAATGTAAGATTTATTTCTTGGCTTGACCCTCTACCACTCTGCAAATTTGACTAAAAAGCAACTGGTCGGTTATGACAGAACTGCAAAAAGTGAAGGAAACAGCAGTAATAAAAAAGAGAACAGTTTGACCGTTGTCCCAGTAGAGATCTTCGATAATATGGGCCCCCTGATATTATCGGCCGATATCAACATAAAGATTTTATATCGGAAACTATTGGTATCGGTTAAAAATAAAATATCGAATAAACAAAGTGATGACGCATTAATAAATGAGTCCATTGTCATTGGAGTGTGTTGTCCCTTCCTGAGAGAAGCAGTGGGAGTTTTTTTTGTCTTCATGCACATTATCTTGCCTACCTGATATGTATATGGTAAAAACTGTGAAAACTCAACGCAAACAAAATCAATCACTCGCTGTCACACAAAACCACCGGCGCGGCGGAACACATTGATTAAACGGCTCTCTCTTATCAGCTTCCATACGCTGCCTTGAAGTTGAAAAAAACAGATCATGAATATTCCTTCTCTGCTGACCAAACGGCATTGCCGTCTGTGTTCCAGTCTCTGGTCACATATTTCAAGAATGGAAATGATGTCAGATTCCAGTATTGCAGCCATATGCAGAGAACTATCACTGCTGAATCCAAGACCTACCTCTCTGCCTGTAGCCAGAGGCACATCTGCTCACCTTCTGTGGCGTGTTGGGCTTCTGCTTGTATTCATCTGTGCGTAAGTGATTGTGTGTGTGTATGTGTGTGTGTGTGTGTGTGTGTGTGTGTGTGCGTGCGTGCGTGCGTGCGTGCGTGCGTGCGTGAGACTATGCAAGACAGACACAAAATGTGCATAATTTGTATGATTGTGTATGCTGGTGTGTGTGCTGGTAAATAATGTGGCTGTGTTTGCTGGTGTGTTTTGGGTACGTGTGAGTAAACACACACACATGAATGGAACCAAATACGGGTCCATTTGGTTCCATTTGTTTATAATCCCTGAGTTAAATGAACAATGAGATTTTAACTTTGCACACACATGCACTCCATCACTCACACAACACATACCCGGTCACAGGTGGGCCTCCCCTGTGATACCAAGGAGCGAGCTGTTCCTCTCTTCCTCTCTCTAATGAATGAACTCCAGCTCAATGTCAGGGCAGATTCCCATCCCCTGATCACATACAGTACGCACCACACACACTGTTGTGTATGTGTGTCCCAGCGGTCACTGCGTGCACAGGGCCCCAACAGGCCGATGTGATGGTTGGGCTAATGACCTGGATGCCTCATGTAATGTGTTACAGTAAATGGCTGTGAGGTCATTGCCCCAATAGTAGTCAGCTTGTGTACCCCACACAGCGATGCATGGTTCCCACATAATGCTCCTCTCTCTCTCTCTCTCTCTCTCTCTCTCTCTCTCTCTCTCTCTCTCTCTCTCTCTATTCTTTCTTTCTTTTTTTTTTCTTTCTTTCTTTCTTTCTTCTCCCCCGTTTCTCTTCTGTCGCTCCCTCCTCCTCCCTGCATCTGTCTTCCTCTACCTCTCTCTCTGAGGGACTGTGTTAGCTCAGGGCGTTGGGGGACCAGGCCACATGGAGGTCTGGTAGTGGACACACACACACACACACACACACACACACACACACACCACCACCACCACCACCACCACGAGCCTCCTGCTCTCACTGACCTGATGAACAACAGAGACTCTATGTGCATGCGCGCGTGAGTGTGCATGTACAGTATTTGCCGAGTGAACATGCATGTGCATCACACTAAGTACATTAATATGTGCACAAACTTCATTACTGTATTCTCTTTTGCTCTATTCCCACAGCTAATGTGTATTTATGCGCGACTTTCCCGTTACATTGCTTTTCCTGTTCTTCACTCACTCACTCACAAGCCCAAACAAGGCAACGATGCCAACTCTGTTACTGTAAGCGGCCTTCATTTATCGTGCAACACACCCGCATCAGCTGAGCGATAAATCCACTCGCTAGTGTGTGGGTGGTATGGTGCTGTGTTCTCTGGGTGGTCATATTTGGGGAAAAGCGCAGTCCAATAAAGGTGTGTGTGTGTGTGTGTGTGTGTGTGTGTGTGTGTGTGTGTGCGTGCGTGCGTGCGTGCGTGCGTGCGTGCGTGCGTGCGTGCGTGCGTGCGTGCGTGCGTGCGTGCGTGCGTGCATGCGTGCGTGCGTGGGTTCGTGTATGCATATAATTTGGAGTGTATTTTGGTCCAAGCCTATACCAGATGTAAACATTTGTCCTGAGGTAATACAGTGGGCGCTTTGCTGTCTAACTTAATTTAGAGGCACTTCATATTTTCTTGGTATTGTTCTTCTTGGCGTGTAGTTGCTCTTAAATCTGGCGAAATTCCCCGGTGAACTATTTGCAAATCAGGCACGGTTGTTTTTCGGAGAATTTCCATTTGGCAGAGGGGTTTCTCTGTGTTACTGTGTGTGTTACTGTGTGTGTGTTACTGTGTGTGTGTGTGTGTGTGTGTGTGTGTGTGTGTGTGTGTGTGTGTGTGTGTGTGTGTGTGTGTGTGTGTTTCGCTTGAGCGCAGGAGGAAGTGTTTTGCATAATAATCTAATCAGCCTTTCCGTGGCTAACACGGATGTTAAAAGGGTGACTTATTTAGAGCCTTAGTTTGTGTGTTCACGGAAGGCGTGTAGTGGGTGACCCCAGATCTTTTGGGTGTGCCATACCTGTATGCTGCACTGCTGGCCTAGGACTGAATCCCAACAGAGCTTTCACTTACATCTTTCACATGTGTCCCTCTATGCATAAACAGTGAGTCTTTTGCAAACCTGAATATTATGGCATGTGTGCAGGTGTGCTATATCATCTTCTGCACCCCTACCCCCTCTGGCCACATTCTCCAGGCCTTAGACTGCCTCTTTTGTCACCTTCTGCCCCTCTCGCCTTTTTTCGACATCGACAATTGTAATCCCATATACATAATATATGTAGAGGCCATTGAATTGTACGTCAGTACGCCACCATATTGGTCCAGGCAACTTGCCATAACTACACTGCTAGAAATATGCCTGAGTCGTGTCTACTCGCTTGAAAATTGGTTGAAAATTCAGAAGTTATGAATATTTTAATTGTGGATAGATCTCCTGCCTTGAGACAGACATGCAGAGGAGGAGCAGCTTGACCACACCAATATGGTGGCTGCGTTGATGCATAGCTCTAAAAAACAGTAGAGGCCAATGTGTGTATTGTATGTATGCTTATTCCCCTGCTTACTCTCTCTCCTTCAGTCCACTCCCTCATCAGCCCCGCAGTTCTCTGCCCAGCTACTCACCTGTTGTCACTTCCCTCATCAGACTCTATACAACTAGACTCGTTCCCCTCAGTGTCTGCCAGTTAGTAATTTGTGACTGTGTTCTGTCGTATTTCCTTTTAACCTGCTCCAGATTCTGTTTTGCCTGCCATCATGTGGTTGACCTTTTCTTGGTTGTCCCTGAATTTTGATTTTGCCCTTTGAGTTTGATTTGCTCTGCCTGGGTTCTATCTTGCACCTTAACAATATTCCAGAAGTAAGGAGGACCGATTCCTCTATCCTCCTTAACACATTGAGTGCCAGTCGCGTATAGATCTACGCGAACCTATTTAAAGCCGCCACGTGCTAGTCGCTGGTGCTTTTTCCTTTTTTTCAAAAAAAAGTACACATTGCACTTTTTTCAATTTTCGATACGGCACATTTCATTGTAACACCACCGGAAATGGAATTATTTGGGATCCGGTTTTGCCGATCCCGTCGGCCTCCGTTCTAATGACGAAACTGAAACTCCATTTTATCTTTATCTTTATCTTTATTTATTCAACATTTAATTTTATATATATTCTTATTCTCTCCGCAGGAGAGTTTGTTTTCACTTTCTGAAACTGGGACTAACATTGGTCAAGCCTCACGTGACACGTGACAATACGGTGAAATAGTGTGATCCGATTGGCTAGTGACATATAGCGGGCTATAAAATACATGTGTCACTTTGACAGAGTCTGTGCCTCTGTCAAAGTGAGGTAAGACAGTTCCAACAATCCTGCATGCAAAGCAGATACTTTAATTAAGCTAAAGCCTCTCTAGATGGGAAGGCCTCGATCCTACAAATGCTTAGTTAACAGCTAAGCGCCCAAGCCAGCGAGCATGATTTCGAGTTGACATGGCTGAGAAATGGACAGATAGGACACTTACATAGACAGGACGGATAGGACACTTATAGAAACAGGACGAATAGAACACTTATACAGACAGGACGGATTTTTTGTAAGAATTAGAACATAAGAGAACATGTTCTAATGTTCTCTTATGTTCGGTATAACGGCCTGTAAATACGTGTGTGAGGTAAGACAGGAACAATCACGAAATGGCTGAGAAATGGCGGATACTGTAACAATTGGATAGGACACTTACACAGACAGGACAGATAGGACACTTACACAGACAGGACGGATAGGACACTTACATAGACAGGACGGATAGGACACTTATACAGACAGGAGGGATAGGACACTTATACAGACAGGACGGATAGGACACTTATACAGACAGAACATTCCCAACATTCCCAACACAAGTCTTCTGGCGGAGAGTTGTGCTCCGAGGAGCACTTTTTCTAGTATTATATTTGATATCACAATTTCACAGTATAGTCCTTGTCACTGCTAATCCCTACTGTTTTTTCTTAGGGAGGGTCACCACTTTTCACCTGTCAGTGCAGAGTTTCACCGGGCTGGTTTAACCAAAGATTGTTGATATTCTTGACATGATAGCCCATTCCATGCCTCACCAATTGTACGAAATGGTACACACTTCTGGTCTCCCAAGTGGGAATGATCGCTCCGTCTAAAAAACGTCCTATGATCAGTGTAGCTTTAGATCTCACAAGAGTGTGACAAAACCAAGTCAATTGTATCTTGAACAAAGACAGTTTCAGTCCGAGTTGTCCATCTGAAAGATTTAGATTTTTAGATTTAACTGCTATGCAGTTTCTCTATGTGGTTGTTTAATATGTGTATAAGAACCTTTTTTTTTAAACTACAACTCTGGTATCACTAAGACACAGTATGAAATGTATGAAAGATGCCATACAAATAAAGCTTGTTATTTTAAATAAAGCCACTAAAGGATGTCAGTGATGGATGGAAGAGGGGTGTGATTATTGTGGCTTTGTGACCTCACAGCAGTACAGGTCTTTTCATTTCAACCCCAAGTTATTGCAAGCTGGATTGGTATTTGAAGAGAATACCCCCCACACACACAATGGCAATGTATGTGTTCTTGCATACAGCTCATAACCTGGAGTGTGTGTGTGTGTGTGTGTGTGTGTGTGTGTGTGTGTGTGTGTGTGTGTGTGTGTGTGTGTGTGTGTGTGTGTGTGTGTGTGCGTGCGCGCGCGCGCGCGCGTGCGTACGTGCGTGTGCGTGTGCGTGCGTGCGTGCGTGCGTGTGCGTGTGTGTGTGTCTATACCTGTGTGTATGTGATGTGACTGCGTGTGCATGTGTGGGTTTATCATAGTAGGTGGGCAGGTCCACGGGTTGCCTAGTGGGGTTCTGGAGCCAGTGGGCTCTCTCTATTGTTCAGGCCTGAGGAGGCACAGAGGGACAGAGTATTGATGCTCAAGGTATTGGTTGCTGTTTGTAGGGGGTCAGCGCAGCAGGCCTCTGTGTGTGTGTGTGTGTGTGTGTGTGTGTGTGTGTGTGTGTGTGTGTGTGTGTGTGTGTGTGTGCATGTGCATGAGAGTACATGCCTGCAAGTATGCGCACTGTGCATATACACGTACATGTCTGGGTGAGTATGTACGCATGTTTGGGGCTTGCATGCATCTATGTTCCTTTGTGTGTGTGTGTGTGTGTGTGTGTGCGCATCTGTGTCTCTCTCTCTCTGTATGTGTGCGTGTGCGTGTGTGCGTGCGTTCGTGCGTGCGTGCGTGCGTGTGTGAGTATGGACCTCTTCACTCCAGGAGGAAGCCACCAGGGGCGGGGGAGAGGAGAAAAGTAATTACAGATGATATAGGACCAAAGGGCGGAAATTGATTAAAGAAAATGGGTGACCAGGAAGTAAGCAGGGGTCTTTGCCCCCCCCCCCCCCCCCCAGCTTCAATTAAATGGAAAAGTCTTGGTGGTCTGTCCCATTGAGCCTCTCAGCGAAACAAGCCCCTGTCAACATCATATGGTGGAGCAGGGCAGGACTGTGGGGAATGTGAACTGGATGGGCGGGATGGGATGGGGGGGTCTTTTCTGGGAAGAAAGTGGTTTGGAGAGGTGATGATGATGGATGTGGCTGGGATTGCTGTACTCTCTGGGAGAGGTTAGACAGTGGTGATAGCCACCCTACTGCTACTGTAATCTGCTGGGAGTTGATGAAAGAACTTCAGCTGTCTGAGGTCTGTGGGCATTTTACGTTATTTGTATTTTTCTGGATGTGTTTTTGGTTTCCTCACAAAGATCACCAGAATCACTGTGTATAAAAAAAGTGTTACATGAAAAGCTTAGCATTTTTATGTGGAGGGATTTGTTTGATGCTCTCACTACAATGTGTCAACGGCAAACATAGAATCTCTTTCATTTCTGAGTTACTATCAACAAACAATACCTCAATCCCAGTGGAGACATTGACCTTTATGGGTCCAATTGGATCCATTTTACACAAAGTTAAGCACTGCAGATTTTATTGAGTATGTGGTCAGCTTCACAGTGTCCTGACAATATGCCAGTGATCCCATACCAAGGTGTGTGGAGAGGGTGGGGGTGGGGTACCAGGAAAAGGACAAGAGCTAATTTGAAGAAAATAAGAAATAGAAGATGGGACAAATAGAAAGAAAGCAACCAAGGAAAGGACATTTGAGCGGTTGATTTTGGCAGAGAAAACAAAAAGTATTAATCACTTCGACCTGTTATCCCTATTTTGGGATTTTTGTCATTATGCAGAAAGTATTTTTTTCTTTTTAAATGTCACTGTACGACACTGTCGGCTTAAGTTATGTTTCAGCATCTGCCTGGGTCTGTATGGTAATATTTTGACCTTACATAATGTTAATTGAAGCTACTTTTCAGCACCCTTTGTTTCTTTTCTTCTTTCAAAAGATATATTTTTGGGCTTTTATGCCTTTATTTTATTGGACAGTAGACTGACAGGAAATGGGAGAGAGGTGGGAGTGACACACAGCAAAGGTCGTCGGGATCTAGGTGCCTAGGTGCCCAGACCGCCACACCAGCGGCCCGGGCCAGCACCTTTTGTTTCTACTGTGGCCTTCAGACTCACTTTTTCCTCCTCTAACCATGTCCACCAGAAAATGTTATATCTTCCAAAAGGAATGATTCAGGTCGAGACAAAAAATAAGGTTGAGTTGACCTTTATTCCCTATTAATAACACACTGATGGACGCAAAAAGGTGTGCTCTAACTCTCATCAAAACATAAAACAATAGCTGCAAAACAATTCCAGTTCGGAGCTCTCCCCAGGCTGGCAGAGGGAGAGTAGCGCCTAGGATTACAGCTTCGGCAATTGGCACTGGGTGAAATATATGGGTTACCAAATCGTGGGATCAAAATTTAAAGGAGTTAAAACAATTCCAGCTGTCCCTTTTTTTCCTCCTTTTTTCTCCCTCTCCCTTTGTTCCACGCCCTTGAATCTCTAACCAAGGTCAAAACATGCTCCTTCTTCCGATGGCTTCTTCCGACGTCGGGAAAGAAAAAGAAAGCGCTTTGGACAGTCAGTAGTACATCTGGGGGTGCATGAGCGTCTGGAAAAAGCTATAAGTTTTGAATGATATCAAAATGTAGTTATCTAGGTCAATACATGCTCGTCGCCCTCTGAAAAGATCAGCTTCGGACGGGCTTTCCGAACGAATTCGGACAGTCAGAACATCTGGGATGCAGGAGCTCCAACAAAAAGCTATTAGAAGTTCTGAATGATGTCAAAATGTAGTTATTTCACCGCCCTTTCGAATTGTTCGAACATCAGAAGGAGCTTGTATCAATTGCGCTTCACCTCCCTCTCTGGAAAATAGTTTGGACGTCGGACGTTGGGCTATAGCCCCACTATTCCTGCACACCTCCCTCCAATAAAAATCAAGGGAACCAATTGTATATAATTAACTTTCGGCATTACAATATTCATTACAAAAGTTACACAGTTATAAAATTGTAAGCTGTAAAGTGCAGATTTTATGTGCATGTGGGAAGAATATGTAAAAATTCACTTGCCAACATATTGTATCTTTCAACAATCAATTTGACTCTCTCTCTCTCTCTCTCTCTCTCTCTCTCTCTCTCTCTCTGTTCTCTTCTCCCTTCAGTCTTGTAAATCTATGCATACTGTACGCTCTGAGGTGAGAAACAGGGATGCAGCAATAAACAAGCGGCAAAAGGGGAGATGGTGTGAGAAAGGAACAGAGGAGAAAATAGTGAGATAGAGAGATACTGAAGAGGGTGAAGCAGAAAGGAAGAGAGAGGAGAGAGAGAGAGAGAGAGAGAGAGAGAGAGAGAGAGAGAGAGAGAGAGAGAGAGAGAGAGAGAGAGCAAAACAAGGGGACAGAGAGGGAGCATAGGAGAAAGAGAGAGAAGGGGGAGGAGAAAGGAGAAAACAGGTTGTCAGTGAGGTTGAGCAGCAAAATAGTGTTTTTTTCCCCCCTTTCGGGTACAGCCTCCACAGATGTTTCATTCAGGTCTCCATGGCAGGGCACTCAAAAAAAGGAAAAAGGGGGGGGGGGGAAAGTGCCTCCAGCCCGACACAATTCAGCTCCCATTGTGCGCTGAAGGAGAGGAGCTCAGCCCACTGTTTACTGCTGTTATAGTCCACTCACCCGCCCCTCCCCTTGTGTCTCCCCCACCTCCCCCTCGTGTTAGCAGAGGGAACCATTGTGAAGGGTCTAGCCCAGAGCTGGGGCTGTGTGGCAGGTCAACAGAATGGGCTGTGAATCCTGTGCCTCTGAATCCGCCGGGTGGGTGGTCCGGCTCTCTCTCTCCCTCTCTCTCTCTCTCTCTCTCTCACACTCTCTCTCCCTGTTTCCCCATGCTCTCTCCCTAACTCGCTCACTCTCGCTCACTTGCTCCATGTCTTCCTGTTTCCCTCACACATGCTCTTTCTCTTTCTCCCCCATGTCTTCTCTTTTTCCTCCTCCTCCTCCTCCAACTCCTCCTCCTTCTCCTCTTCTAAATTTGCTCTCTTCTTCTTACTCCTTCTCCTCTCCATCTCCATGCTTTCATCTTCTCTCATCCTGTGCTCCACTCCATCTTTCCTGACGACACCTCTGAGGATGAGTGATTAGCTCATGCACAGGGCCAGAGACAGGCCCTAGTGTCTGTTGTGCTGTGATGTGATGTGGTGATAAGTGGTCCTGGATGAAGCCAGGCCTCCGTGTGTGTGTGTGTGTGTGTGTGTGTGTGTGTGTGTGTGTGTGTGTGTGTGTGTGTGTGTGTGTGTGTGTGTGTGTGTGTGTGTGTGTGTGTGTGTGTGCGTGCGTGCGTGTGTGTGTGTGTGTGTCTGATTCTCCGCTTCTCCCTCTCTTCAAGATGACCAGATCCTGCCAGTCCTTGTTGTTGGCCCATGCAGACCAGTTCCCGCTCAGTCCAGTCTTCAGGAAGGCCTGTAGTTAGTGGCCCTTCGTATAGAGCCTGCCAGAGCCTGGGTGGCAGTTTGCACTAATCCCTGTGCTGATTACATTTGGCATGGGCAAATAAACAGTAATAAGTGAACCTACCAGGCTCAGCAGTGCACACACCATTCCCCCACTCTCTCTCTCGCACACGCACACGCACACAGACGCCACGCACACACACACACACACACACACACACACACACACACACACACACACACACACACACACACACACACCACACACACAC
>NC_139939.1:40077860-40250360 GCF_963454915.1 Gymnoscopelus microlampas
TATTTTTAGCCGCTAGCTGAAAGCGCGGCTCTACAAACAGGCTGAGACAGTGTCATCCGCGACATGTATTTGTCTATTGGCTGTCCTGGCTGTCCTTCACTACTTTAAAGCCAATGGACGGCCGTCCTTTGCAGCACCCGCCTCCCCTCGCAGCACCGCAGCACCGCAGCACCGCGGCGCAGGCACGGCAGGCAGTTGTCCCCCCACCCCCCCTTACCTCTGACTGCAAAGGTCTAATAGTGGCCAAACAACGGATGCACGCTTATACAGTACTTGAGTAAATGTACTTAGTTACTTAGAACATTTATTTTTCGCCGACTTCACATCGCCTGTCCCCGCAGGGAAGGGGGTTCCCTCGCTCAAAATAGATGGGGGGGGGGGCTGTTGACAAATACATATTAATCTGGGGGTCCATGAACATGTTTGAGCACGCGAACGGCGTTTTCCTTTCGCCTCCGAGGCACCCAAACCAGTAGAGATGCGAAAGGAGTTGGGGAGAGCCTGGCTGTGTTGTTGACTGACTACAGATGCACGCTTTTAATGCGAAACAACAACAATACAACCTGGCGCAACAGTTGCGTGCATTAGCGCAAGATGAGGACAAAGGAAACGAAATGAAAAGGCTACTACAGTCAAATAAGTTGGACTGAATGACTATGCCCGTGCCGTGGGTTTCAATCACCGTCACACAGAGTACTCACACACGCGCATACTGTCTGAAATACTCTGAAAACAGCCGATCTACAAGCTCACACTCATTGTACAGTACTGGAGTAAATGTACTTAGTTACTTTACACCTCTTAACAGACGAACATACGTGTTGAGGCTCCGAAAAAATCTACGAGCCACAACTCACTATCTCTCGCCCCTAAACACGGTCGCCCCTGATCGCAACGGTCTGGGGTGATCGATCAGTGCCGTTCTGCCTCGCCCCTAAACACGGTCGCACCGGATCGCAAAGAACGGTCTGGAGTGAGTGATCTGCTCTGCCCTTCAGTGCATATTTGCATGCACATAATGATATTGTTGTTGTGGTTAAGTTGAAATAAAAGTTGCACAAGTTGTAACAATAGTGCTGTATCATTACTTTGTTGCAGTAATCAACTCATTATAATATACGTACAATGAATATATATATATATATATACATATATATATAAATACATATATATATATACACATATAAATATATATTCCAAATATTATTTAACTTTTTCTTTTCAAGATCTTTTTGAAAATAGCCGATCTACAAGCTCAAAAAGCGTTGTGAATGCAACACTTTGCAAGCATGTAGATCTGCTATTTTCAAATAGCCAATGTACTAGTCTGTGCTACTGCTCGTATGTATGTATGTATGTATGTATGTATGTATGTATGTATGTATGTATGTATGTATGTATGTGTGTGTATATATATATATATATATATATATATATGTATATATATATATTCCAAATATTATTTAACTTTTTCTTTTCAAGATCTTTTTGAAAATAGCCGATCTACAAGCTCAAAAAGCGTCGTGAATGCAACACTTTGCGAGCATGTAGATATGCTATTTTCAAATAGCCAATGTACTAGTCTGTATACAACAAATGATTTTGGATGGGAAAATGAATTGCAACAACTATGCAGTGATGGTGAAGAAAGGAAACTTGGAAAGACACTTTCTGACAAACCATAAATCATTTGACTAGACCGTTCCAACAGACAGAGAACTGGGGAAAAGAAATAAGGAACTGAAATCTCAACCATATGTATGTGTACCATACTGTACATGGAACTGCAGAGATCTCATCAGTATTCTAAGTATCTATCTCATCAGCAAGAACTGCACAGTGATGGTGAAGAAAGAGAACTTGGAAAGACAGTTTGCGGACAAACCACAAATCATTTGACTAGACAATTCCAGTAGACAGAGAACTGAGAAAAATAAATAAAGTGAGGAACCGAAATTTCGACCATTTTTGCCATATCAAAATATCAAGTCAAGTGCAATCATCAGTATTTTAAGTCCCATAAATCATGTTTTTATTATTGTTTGATGTGCATAGCACATCTTTTTAATAATTATACATTAAATTAACTATTGACTTATGCTCTTCGCATTATTTGAATTAGCGGTCTATAATAAGATGAAAAGGCAGTGGTTAAATAGATCTCATGCCCATTAAAAAAAATATATACATATATAGTATACAGTATATATATATATATATATATATATATATATATAATGGTACAGGTGTGTATCACTATATATAGATTTACTGTAGGTATTTCTTGCAGGAGAATTGCCCTGAAAACACTACAACAGGAAATAAAACTCTGTCACAAAATAAAGACTGTCAACTGTGCTGTGAAAGGTTTTTCACACTTCAGTATAAGAATGACTCCAAGAATACAAGGCATGACATTTCAGCATGAAATGGGCCATGGTACAAACCTGACAGTTTCTGAGAAATGTTAACATTACGCAGTGGGTGTGTGCCTGAAGCAACGGTGTGCTTCCTCTGTCACCACACACACGCACGCACGCACCCACCCCTGCACGCGCGCACACACACACACACACACACACGCACACGCACACGCACACGCACACGCACACACACACTTTGAGCAACATGCATCCTGTTGTCAGAATCGTTGATCCTCTTTTGTGGTCCGTTTGTGGACAACTGGACATGCAACCCTTCTAGATATTCACAAGCAACACTGTAATAGATGATCAGCTCTTGGGTACAGCAGAAGTTATTCGTAGAACCTCAAAATGGGATTAGTTGGCCTTTCTGTGTTTATTCTGGGTAAGTTTTTTATATTTGTCTTTTATATTTTCATATAACCTTTATTTTTTTAAAGCTATGGAAATGTGTTTTCTGGTTATATCCATTATACACTGTTGCTGGCTGATTTGAACTTATTTCATCTAAAGTTTTCTAAATATGATTTTTTTTAAAGTAGCCTTGACAGTTATGACAGGCACTGACTGTTTACAATATTTTACCTTTTTTTAGTTGGCCTAAGTATAGCTCTGGTCCATATAATAGAGTTAGAAGGAGTTCTCTCCTTCTAACCAGAGCTACTGTATGCTGTATCAACAACAACCCACGTGTCAAATATTTGTATAAGTTACATTATGAAAAAGAAAAAGAAATAAACATAATGGAATGACTTTAAACACCAAATAGATTTCAAGGTTTTGGGCCTGTCTTTTCTTTCAGGTCTTATCACACATTTTGCCATTGCTCAACCTGCCACAACAATGCAAGTAAATGCAACTGAAGAGAAATTCAACATGACCTACACCACCATATATAATAATGGCAATGAAACTGAAACGTACTCCACCACTGAACCTACCCTACCCTACACCAATGAAACAGCTGATCGTTCAGGTGAGAACAATGTGTAGCCCAACCTTGCTGGGTCTGCTGCTTGCTACAGTATGCATTTAAATCAAGACCTTTATCACTTTGTACTATTGAGCCAGCTCTTTCGCTCTCTGCTGGAGAGCACAATTAGACCATTGGAAACACCTGCTGATCAATTAACCCTGGCACTGCTCCCATGAGTCACTCCCCATCTCTGAAAGTTCAGAGAAATTCTTATAAATTGCTTACATTTGGGAAAGTTCATATGCCAATGGCCAATGCCCGTGTGCAATTTGAGCTCTATCGGTCAACCCACTGAAGAGAAAAATGGATGAGGGCATATCCTCCCACTGCAGTTGTTTGAGTGAGAGTTTTCAAAAAAACTCTAATTAACAGTTTAAATGTGTTAAAGGTGAAGAATCAGCTTCCTCATCCTCACGCCTTACATTATGTCAAGGAAGGGTCATCCACATGTGCAAGTTCAGGTGGTTTGGGCAACACTAAGGAGAAAAATGGATGAGGACGGACAGAAGTACAGTTTTATTAATTTTATAGTAGGATTTATAGTAGCATAGTAGGGCTAGAGTAGGGTAGTAGCATAATAGTAGAATATAGTCGGATAGTAGGATAGTAGGATTCAGATCATTCAGGACCCACTTAGATTAGACTAGACATTTAGATCAGATCAAATGAGATCAGACTTATTAGTGTCTATTTCCAAACCAGACAAGTGGAAACTTGATGTAGGCTGCTGTTACTTATATAATGAAAGTGGTGCACTCGTGGACACACAGATAATACATACACACCAAACAGCTCATACAGTACTATACCGGTGTAATAGATACAATACTGAATAGACAATAGCAAAAATAACAAATGTTGCAAGATAAGCTGTGAATTCATGACTGTTACTTTGTGAATGATGTCTAACCTGTTGAATGATGCGCTTCATATCTAACCTGTTGAATGATGCCCTTCATATCTAACTTCAATCAGAAACACTCTCGTCTTAGTAGATAAAGAACCATTTATTGCCACAAATGGAATACAGTTAAGCTTGGCGTTAAAGCTCCGCTCTTGGGAGAATATTCACTGAATTTTGTCGAAGCAGCCTGCTAAGCATATATTCAGAGAATGCTTAAGCAAATCCCCCATAGGGATACAATGACAACAATAAGCATACATTAACATATTAGTTAGAATTAGCAGATATACATGATAAACACAAGTATTTGAGCCTAGCAAGATTTTAAACAGCAGATATACATGATAACCACAAGTATTTGAGCCTATGGCAGACTCTAATAAAAAAGGTGGAGGCTGGGGTGGAGGAGGAGCTAGCAAAATGCATTGGTTCAGCAACCAAGAAAGACCTAGAGAATATGAAGCCGTATTTATAGGAACCTCTTTGCTCAAGCGTGAGCTGTGATTGGATAATGAGTGTGTGATGTAATGACCAGCTGGGCTGTGAATGGGGAATAGAAAGCTGATGTTCACATCAGCTGACTGACTGCTGGTTACAGCTTTGGCGTGCACGACTTCCGTGTCCTGCATGAACTAACGCTATGCTTCATTTGTTGAATGATGCCCTTCATGTCTAACCTGTTGAATGATGCCCTTCATGTTGAATGATGCCCTTCATATCTCCAGGCAATCACAGCACAACAACAACCTCAACAACAAATGAAAATGGAACTAGGGCCACTCCATCTCCCACTATCTCAGAACCCACCAAAAATTCTGAGCTTCCTCCAACCAAGCCAAAGCCAGCCACTGTGAAACCTGTGAAACCTGTGACTCCTGTGAAACCTGTGAAACCTGTGAAACCTGTCACTCTGAAACCTCCAAGCAGTACGACCTTCCATATTCTCTTAAATTCTCAAAATTTGACTTATTTCGAAATATTTAAGTTTTCAGATGTTTAGATATTAGTTGTGTTTATTTCACTAGTCATCATTTTGATCTCCCTTTGTTTTGTTACATACTCATTTATAAAAACAGAATGAATTGAATAAATAAAATCTTTATTGTTCAACCAGGTACCACCAAACCACAAAAGAAGAAGAAAAAAATCTCCACAGGTGAGATGCCTTTAAATACATGTATGGCAAATAAGTATGCCATACTACAAAACATTTTTTTCTCTCTATTAGGCTATTACTAATTATCACAACTACTATTTACAGTACCACTTAAATAATTAAATAATTAAAATTTTCAACTCCAGGCAACAGTGCACAATGACACAGAGTAAATTGTTTTGCACTCTTTTTTGCCCTCTTTGCACTTAACTCATGAATTGCATGAACGTCCATCCACTGAAGCCGTTCTCGTCACTCTCCTTTTGGTCTTCCTCTCTCTACTTGGGATGGGAGCAGCCTACTGTTTCCTAAGTCGGCGATCTAGAGTGAGTATTCTGTAGGCCTGTCAAAAAAAATCGATTCATGAATAAATCGCGATTCTTAATGCCACGATTTTAAAAATCGATTCAAAATATTAAAATCGATTTTTTATTTTTTATTTTTTATTTTATTTTATAAGTTAGTACCTTTTTCACTGGCACTTTGTCTGAAATCAATGTCAGAAAGACTGACTGACATGATCTGGCTGCATTGTGTATGATTCATGATTTGGGGTAGAAAATCGCAATAAATCGCAGAATCGAATATCAATTAATCGCAGAATCGAAATTTTAATCGAATCGGCACCCTAGAAAATCGCAATAAATCGCAGAATCGAATCGAATATCAATTAATCGCAATTTTAATCGAATCGGCACCCTAGGAATCGATTTTGAATCGAATCGTGAGGTAAGTGAATCGTGACACCCCTAGTATTCTGTATGTCTCTAATGACAACCCGCAAAGTGAAACGGGCATCCTTGTGTGTGTGTGTGTGTGTGTGTGTGTGTGTGTGTGTGTGTGTGTGTGTGTGTGTGTGTGTGTGTGTGTGTGTGTGTCTGTGTGTGTGTGTGTGTGTGTGTGTGTGTGTGTGCATGTGCGTGTGTGCATGTGCGCGCGTGCATGTATGCATTCGTAATATACAGTATACAGTATGCTGATCTGTGAGTGTTGTGAACCACCTGTCTCTGCTATTTCTACAGAGGTACATGGTTGACCAGCATTCCAGACCAGATGAAGCTGAGATTCCCCTGAGTGCTATGGATGAGAGATCTCCTGAAACAGCATCACAGAACGGTATGTCTGACACACTGTTATTCTAACAACACTGCTGTACTTCTACCTTTTATTCTGCCATATCCCTGTAGGTGACACCAAAATTCTATGTTGCTACCCCTACACTATTGATGGAATATTACAATGTCGAGCTGCTGTCCATAGCACTTTACTGTACACGCTTCATACCTGCTCCTTCAGCCACTTTATGGGTAATACAGTAAAGTTCTCTTCCTTAGTCTATACACTCCTTGTCTATTGTGCTGTATTCACATCATGACATTTATATACTGTATATATGTATTACGTATCCTTAGCAGAATAAACAAGAGAGAGAGAGAGATCGGATGCAACCCACATACTCAGCTGTGCTGCTCATCCCACAAATGCATGTTCCTTACAAATGAGGCACCATTTAAAAGGGAAATACTTTCCAGTATAAAAGTTATTGCCAAGGAGCATTGTTACAAAATTGTTATTGCCATGGCGCATTGTTATACATTTTTGATGATCATTTGATCATGTAATGGTAATAGATTAATCTGTATGTGTCACGATGAGGTTCTGGAGATGTAGGACTCAAATGCAGAACGACAGATACAGGCCGAGCAGTGAATATTCAATAGGTTTTATTAACAAAAAACCCACACAAGGAACACTTGGAACAAAGAACTTCAGAATAATCAAAGACTAGAATAACTTGGAACACAAGGAACTAACCACATCAAAAATGACAACCAACTGACTAGGGACTAAACACACAGACTGAGGCATTCATATAGACAAGGACTAACTAGACACAGGTGAACGCAACAGACAATCAACATTGGGATAGGCTAGGGGACTAAGGGGACACAGGTGGAAACACTGGGAATCACAGGACTGGTTAGATGAGACAGGTATGGATAACTAAGCAGACAGGAAACACAAGGAACAATACTACACAATAAAACACAGAACACCAAGGCAACAAACTACACAGAACTAAAAGACCAAAACAGAACAGGAATACAAAGTAAAAGTCCAAAACTAACAAACACAGACAAAGTGCAAGGGCTGAGGAGCGGACCGTGACAGTATGACAGCACAATCTGTTCTTTCAGGGATGCAGACATTTTCTGACAGGGTTGGTGGGGACACTGAGCACCCACCAACACAAAAAGAGACCAAGGACTCTGAACCAGAGGAGAAACCTGGAGGACAAGAGGAGCAGAAAGGTTAGAAAAGTTATCTGGACAAACACATCTCACATTCAGCTTTGATAGTTTGTAAGAGAACACAAGATGAGATTTGATGAGATGAGATATACTTAATTAATTCACATGGGTAAATTGGAACCCAGCTGGAATAACAGTGGAATAATGTATTGTAAAGAGAACAATATAGATGAGGATCATGAGGATGATAGATGTGATCAAATACAACAGATAAGCAATAAAAATACAATTAGATAACGTCCAAAAAGTTACTTAATCCAGTACAGTGTATATTTGTGTGTGTGTGTGTGTGTGTGTGTGTGTGTGTGTGTGTGTGTGTGTGTGTGTGTGTGTGTGTGTGTGTGTGTGTGTGTGTGTGTGTGTGTGTGTGCGTGTGTGCGTGTTTGTGTGTTTGTACAGTATGCTTGTACAGTACAGTTTAACCTATGTCAAAGTAATTTCAGAGAATATGCCCAGTTCAGGATCAGTATGGTTACAGGTGTATTTAAATGCAGTCTAATAGAACTAGCAAGACTACTGGCATCTCTTATTTGTGTTAATGTGGCTAGAACTGTCAGTAATAACCCTGGGAGTGCACTGTGGTTGGAGTATGCCGTGTCACCTGGCTTCCTCTTTTGCAAGAGCAGTTCAACTGAATAAAAGGAAGGGCTCACCACAGTACAGAGACATCTCATATAGGCCTATGTAAAATACTATATATTATACACAACATGATTGTTCATGTAGAGTTTTTGTACTACAATTGTCTTTTCATGCATTTATCCTGCCAATAGTATTGCAGACCATCATTTCTTCAACATAGCACAGCAGTAAAGACAAATATATTGTGACACAAAACTCCAGTGTCTCTCAACCTACTATACTTTAGTAACCAAACGGTTTGTCATAACTTCTGCTAACGGAAACAAGAACCAAAGAACACTTCCACTTGATGGCGGGGCAAAAGTGCAAGAGATTGTCGTATTGCTTTACATGCTGATTAGATCATTGTTTTCCTTAGAAATTTGAGAAAACGTTTTTAAAACTTAAAATAAAAATGTAGTGGACAGAGGTCACACAGTCAAGTCTGATTTTGTCAGATTATTCGTACGACGATGTTGTGCTGCGGAAATAGCTTATCTACAAGCTCATATCGCGTCACAGAGAGCTTCTAGATCTACTATCTATGGCACGCCACACCAGCGTACAAAAGGGTATAAATTAAGCATAAGTGTAGTGTACACATGTTATTTTTTGTGGCATGTTTTCTTACCACAGCCACATTCAGTGTGTCACCATTCTGACGAGAAGGAAACTCAGGATGACAAACAGCTTGACGCACACAGCCTTCTGCATCCACAAAAAAAAAACATTACAAAATCTGAACATGAGATGAGTCAGATCAACTCAAGATGCTCCTTTTTTGTTTTGAATTGCACATTTCATGCTCATACGAATACAGAGTGCTTCACAGGAAATACATACGAAATAGATACAAAATATGCACAGTACACCATACAGATTAAGAACACAACATACATTTCTGATGATGGTCAAAGGGAAGAAATGGAATACAGACTCTAGTGATGGCGAACGCAAGTGGGCGAAATAAACCCAATTAGATACAACCCCCTGTTTGGGTAAGGGTCCAAGAGGCAAGAGTGGCATCAGGTTATGTTAACAGAGAAGAGGTGAGAGGTGAGGAGAAACTGTCACATAGGGATCGAACCTGTGGACCGCCCTTTCAAGCACTGAACTATGAGATATTTCTAATATAAAGCATATGTAGTAAATGGCTCTTTTATTATATCCTTTAGTTTCAAGATGTGAAAATCTGTAGGATGAGAAAAACATTTTGAAAAGTCATGTGCAATGCTGAAGTCCACCACTTGATGGAAATGGAAGCCAAGCTGACACCGACCAGTTGGTTGTATCTGATTTAGGAAGTTTGTACCCATTGTCCTTCTCAGTTGCAGTGTAGTAATCAGACATTTATATTTTGAAGTTTGATGTAATTTAAAAACAAGCTTCTCAAAGGAACTGGGTTGCACCCAACAGGGATATATTAATTCACCATAATTACAGGCCAGTTAAGTTTAAACATGTCCAGTGTAACGGCTAGGACTCAATACAGTTGCTGTACAGTAGCCTGGCTACAGATTAAATGTATGATACTGATACTATACTGATATGATGTTTATGTATCTATCGCTCGCTTGTCAAATGACAAGCTTGTCATAGGCCTACTGTATGTGCAGAGTATGCACACGGTCCAGATTTATGCCAAACTATCCCAAACATTCACAAGTGCTGATACACAAGTGTCCAACATCTTCTTAACTAAAGTTTTTTTTAAAACTGGCTTTACATAATAAATTAAAAAGGCAATTATGTATTCCTTTCTCCATCTCCATCTCACTGGTTTTTGTTTGTTATTGAATGACATGTCCTTATTTTCCGTTGAGTTCTTCCCAGGTTTGGTTACAATCATGTCTGAACCTGCCCTAATGCCCTGGGCCACACTTTGCTCAAATGGACAATTTTCATTGCCACTTGTAAAACTAACTACTTTGCAAATGGGATTCTTTTCCTGTCCTGGGAAAAGGGTGAACATAAATGTTGTATTTAGAAAGTTTCACACAGCAATCTACGGTAGACAGACATCCAGGTTGCTAATTGGGCTATACAGGTGCACCTGGCCTTCAAAACAGATGTTTTAATACAGCTCAATGACACACAGAAACATAAACCACAGCTGGTCCATTGTTTTTACATTATTCTGTATTGTGTCCATTACTGAGGTTAACACAGAACAATAAACATTCCTGAGCTTTGTCAAGTGGTGGAATCCACAGTTAGGAATAATGTTCCAAATAAGAAGTTGTAACATGCTGCAACTAATAATATAGCATTCTGTTGGCGTCAGTGTGAGCACCAGGTGTGTGATGAGTGGCTCTTAGCAGTTGAACAGTGAATTAAATGATGAACGGTGTCTTTTCAAACTAATTAATGCGCTTTCTTTGCAAGTCTTTTATATCCATCAAATGAGAAAAGTGCTCAAATCTGTGACCTATTTATAATTTTAGTGATGAGCAAACATTTGTAAAATAGCTGATTTTAGGCAGAAATACAACGATGTTCTTGATGAGAGCAAACCCCAACACACAGGGCCAAGTTATTGTGGGTTTTAAAGCAGGATACCAAGCACTTTTTGTCTACATACCATTCATTGAGGCATCCCACAATAATTAATAATTAGCAAATTGAATTGCCTTCATACTTAAATACAAATTTTCAAATTGAACTTATAGCCAATGAAAACGGACAATTAGAGACTCACTGAACATCTATTACTGTAACTATACTTTAACATCAGGTCTGCTGGGAACAGGAGTCGGAAAAAAACAACACCACCAACATGATAATTTCCCTGTCAGTTATCACATTTAGAGGCAAGAATTGCCTGCCTGTTCAGTTTTCTAATGACAGATCTCTCTTCCGATCTTGGTCCTGTGAACGAGAATGTTTGGCAGGTTGAGCATGAGTCAGGAAGCGGTGGCTTACTACCTCTAATAGCGGCGCTACCAGGCAGCTTCCCAAAACCAGACAGCGTTGGCTCTTAACTTTTCTGTACATTAGTTTAGATGTATTTATGTTTTGCCTGAGGGAGAGCAGAGTCAGGGAGGATGAGAAAGTACACGGAAAGCACCGTCTCTGAGTCATGATGTCTGAAAAGTACATTTTCTCAAAGGGTTTATTACTGTGAGAGTTCATAAAGACAGCAAATATCCTTTACAACCAGGTTTTTGCTTGTTATTGCCTTTGAGGTGATTTGAGAACGTCCTTTTTTGAGAAAGTCACTGAAGGATAAAATTAACCGGTTGTTCGCTGTAGACATAAATACGTAATTGAGTCACAAAAGTGATATTCTACAAAACAAAAGTATTATTCTCTGTTTTCGTCATCAAAAGAGATCATCAAGAGAACATCTTGGAAAGCAGATGGCCATCTCTCTAGGTCCTGGACATTAACAATCAGGCTATAACGTAGCTATGTCTGGAACACCAGTCACCATCTATTCCACCCCCTGTCTTTCCCCTTCATACATCAGCTCGGGGTCAGGTAATGATGGGGGTTGGCATACTTTCCCACAGCCATCAACAGCTGTGTGGCTGTGGCTCATTCAGTCCTGGTCAGTAATCACCTTATTTTACTGGCCGCCCCCTCGTCAGGTGGGTCAGACCAGAGAACCCCCCCCCCCCTTAAATGTGGGCAGAACCACTTGAGGCCACGTGATTTGAACTGCTGTTCTTATGCAGCAGGTAATTACAAGACACAGCAGTGCTGACAGTCAATCTTTATAGACATAGACGTAAATACTTGGGGGAAATGTATTACAGTATTACACAATTTTAGTTTTTGCAACTCATAGGACAAAGTGTATAATTCAGTGTTTGGTGTTTTTCCATTTGATTTCTAAAGACCATGGGCCTGAATTGTGTTGTACAACTTCTGTTTACTTGTAGCAATGTAGCTAGAGATTGTATATGATAATTTGAAATGCATTTTAATTTCCAATTTAGCAAGGGTAGAATTTTGTATTTCTTTTAGGTAAATCCAGAGAGGATAACAATGAGCTCAGCTTCAGTTTTCAGTTCCAAACAACTTCACAACCAACCAATAGCAAGCAGTAGAAGAGTAGTAAAGTTATTTTATTTGACAGTTCATTGTAGAGAAACAGACAATACAGTATACATTGGAGAGAAAAGTGCACAAACTGGCAGCACTACCAGGTCTCCCTGAGTCTTCAGTGTTCACAATAACAAGTGCAAATAGAAATATGCAAATAGAAACAGTTTTGTTTCAGCTGTCTTCACAGCCAAGGCTGAGGATAAATCATGATGACTCCAACATAAGAATCTGTCTCAGCTCCTGCAAATTCACCAACACTAAAACCCACCAAAAGGAATACAACAGTCCTCGGTGTTCTCAACAACCACTAATGTTTGATGTTTCTGTTGTGATTCCCAGCTGAGACTGAGGTCAAACCTGCTGCAGACACCAGCACTGATCCTCCTGCCTCAGCTCTGTCCCCTGACTCTGATTCTGTGGACAAACCAGTTCCAGAGGAGACCCCTGCTCCTGCGGAAGAGAACCCTGGAGACAAGAGCGATGACGAAGGCACCACCTCCAACCAAACCTCGCAAGAATCCCTGAAAGAGCTCAATGGGAACAACAGCAACAATGTGATCCAGACGGAGACACCAGGTTGGTGTGATGGGGTTTAGGTTACTCTTTTGTGTTTCTCCAAGCCTAAGAGCTATAGCTAAGTTAAGGAATGCAAAAGTAAAAGTATTAAAGGGAAAGCTATTGCTTAGCACACTGGATACATATTTAAATTAATGGCGTTTTTACAGGTATCATTTTTGGTTGGATGAAATCAAAATCCTAGTTGCCTTTGAAACACACCAAATTATGTTTTTTTATGGCAGCATCATTTGGACGAAGGTGTTAACATATGATCTGCAACAGTGATTCTCAAACATTTTCAGTGACCCCCATAACTGAGAGTGTAACTGGATGGAACCCACTTGTACACTCTCAGAGTTACAGACCTGTAATGGTCCATTTGGAGGAACCCTGGCGGTCCCCTGACACACTTTGATAACTACTGATCTACAAATATCAAATGAGAGCAAAATCTCAATTACTCAAATTCACTGGGACTGGAAGACAGATGCTTACCACAAATTATTGTTGTCAGACAGAAACCTTGTATCTCCATATTTCAGCTGTTTATGTTTTTTTTCCCCATGAATTTAGGCCCTATTTTACACTTTATGTAACACAAATGTGGCAAAAATTGCCAATCTACAAGCGCACTACATGTCACAGTATAGCAGTTTTTAACATACATTCTGCCCAACAGTGATGACATTTTGACATTCTTGGTTGTAACCATTTCAGAAAACTGTCCACTAGCCACCACCCCCACACACTCCTCAGTGTATACTTATGCCTCAGTGGAATCTGTATCTTGATTTTTTGTTCCAGATTATTGTTGAGGTATTTATGCACTATTTTTAGGCACTAGTGGAGAGTCACGTAAGGGTAGAGAGAGAGAGGATGAATCATGAGCCAGATTCAGACCTGTTGAGGTCACAACATGGGACCATCATCATACCTATTGGCTAGATGACTTTGGGCTCTTCCCAGAATATCTGGGTCAAGAGGCCAGACACAGCAGTAGTTTGACCTGCTACTACTGTATATCGTGATGTGTAAACTTGGGCAAAAGAAGCAGTGGTGGAAAATAACTAAGTACATTTACTCAAGTACTGCACTTAAGTACAATGTTGAGGTACTTTTACTTTGCTGGAGTATTTCCAAATGTCAATATTTTTACTTCTACTCCACTACATCTCAGAGGCAAATATTATACTTTTACTCCACTACAATTATTTGAAAACTTTAGTTACTAGTTACTTTGTAGATTTTCGGCCATTTGAAAAATAGCTATTTGCAATATATTCTGCATAATGAGTACATTCTACTTTTGGTACTACATTTGATATCAAGGCTTTTGTACTTTTACTCAAATAAACTTTGAATTCCGGACTTTTACTTGTAACAGAGTATTTCTACGTTGCAGTATACAGCGATACTTTTGCTTAAGTAGAAAATGTGAGCACTTTTTCCACCACTGCAAAGAAGTCACTTAGTACTTGCTTGCAGCTTAGGCTACTGTCTGTAAAGTGTTGAAATGCCTCTACCGCTGCATGGGGTTGATGTTGGCAGGATAGTGAGAGACTGGCAGCTCCCAAGCTATGTCCATCTTTTAGGTCCAACATGCCACCTGCTCACATTTCAGTGAATTTCTTTTAATTGGGTGAGGGAAGCTGAACGAACAACTTGGCATTCATGTAGGACCTACGTTGAAGAGTAGTAAAACTCTCACCACTTTCTCAGAATGTTCCATTCCCATACGCTTGGAAATAATAACTTTTAAAGATGTTTTTGTTTTTTTACAGTACAGTGGTGGAAATAGCCGTGGTGGTATTCAAAAGCTGTAGCGCCCTCACTAAACTCAAGCTGTAAATGTCACAAATCACCAGTGGTACTCAGATTTTTTACTTAAAAGTAGCAATTCCCCAATGTATAAATACTCTGTTTTAAGTCAAATCCAAATTACTTGAGAAAGTAAAAGTAGCCTACAAAAGTATTGGCATCAATCGATTTAAAATACACAATGCTGAGATGTAGTGGAGTAAAAGTAGCCTATACATTATCGAAAAATGGAAATACTCAAAATGTAAAAGTACTCAAGTACAGTATTTGAGTAAATATATATTAATATTAGTTACTTTCCATCACTAAGATTTCTCAGCGGAAATGTGGAGAAATATCATGTCAAAGTCACCTAGACATTTCTTTTAACTTTGAACTTTAACCAAACAACTTCCTTAATAGGTGCCAACACTAATGAAATGGGAATCACTTAACAATGTCCCCACTGTACCTCTGATACCATTATTGTAAGATTTGTCTGCGGAAATGTGGAGAAATATCATGTCAAAGTAATTTCTTTTAACTTAGAACTTTAACCAAACAACTTCCTTAATAGGTGCCAAACTGCAAATCAGTTTTAGTTTTTAGTTCTTTATTTGATTTGCACAGAGAGCAACATATTCAGCAACAACATAATAAAAACAGATTGTGCAGGTGAGATTGGAAAAACCCTATGGGCTTTATAAAATGAATCTCACCTTAATTCATGAAAAAAAAAATGCAATACAAATAGAAAAGCAATCCGAAATGAAAATAAATCACATATCAACAATCCATTCTCATGTTGTCCATCTTTTGACCTGAACTGCACCCAGGCGATGTCTTCTCTGAGGTTCCCCTGGACAGCCCAGTGTGAGACAGACAGACAGACAGACAGACAGGCCCCATCTCTTGGACCAGTGTAAGTACACATTTCAACCTCAGCTTTCATCAACTCCCCATATTTATACGTACATACAGCGACCATTTTGGTCTTACTTTCAACCCCGTCAGCGGGAGTGTGAAGTAAGAACAAAATGGCAAGTAAGAGGAACAATGGCAGCTGTGTGAATATGGTTTATTTATCCATCGTTGTAAAATAAAATATCTGCTGTAATACAAAATGTCAAAAAACTAAAATCTCAAATCTACACAAGTGTCATAATGGTGTTGATTCACAAATACGATTCCAATAATTAGCAAAATACGTGGGATTGTCATTTTAATTCTCCACACTCCTGCTCCCTCCACCCTGCCCCCTGTGGCAGCTGCTGCAGCACTCAGCCAGCTCAAGTGTTGGTAAAGAGAGAGCCTCAACAGTCCTAGAAATGACTCCTGGGGAGTGCCAAGTTTCATGCCCCCGTCCTGAATTAACCACTTTAAACCTCATATACTTAGTTGACCAGAGTCCCCCATGGGCCTATACTAGGCTCCTTCCTTTTTTCCCCCTCTACACCAAATCTCTTTGGCAAAAACAAATAGCTGAACTATAAGCTCACAACGTATTGCAACACGACCCGTTGTGAGCTTGTAGATCAGCTATTTCGCGGAATGTTCGCCCCCGGAATAGGGACGCTAGGGTTCATGTGGCTAACCTAATATAAATAGAGGAGTCATAACCATCAAAATCTACTGATAGCACACAAGGTCATTAACATGCGGATGTCTCCGCTTCCCCACCCTTGTAAATCACTTTGATAAGTTTGACATACAGTGGTGTGTATAAATAAATACACACTGTGGATGCAGTGGGGATGCTTATCCCTGCTGAGAGATGTTTGTGACCGTCATTTGCATTCCGTAATTGAGCCTGGTTGCCAGTGGCTAGGTACAGTATCATACAGTATAAGATTAAATTAAATTGCTTGGAGACAGAATATTTCATTATTTTGTGTGTGTTATTATACTATCTATAATCCATAACAGAAATACCTCCATTTATTTCATGCTTAATTACTGCTGCTCTTGTACATTTAGCAGTTTGGAAAGTCCGGTTTTGCTCTATTTTCAACTGCTTACAGACCATTATGTACAGTAGCTGTTAGCTGGATGAGAAACACTCAAGCCGATGAGATTTGTTGTATTTCTAGATACAGGATAAATGCGACTACACTCACTCACACCAACCCACACACACATGCACGAACGTCACACGCACGCACGCACGCACGCACGCACGCACGCACGCACGCACGCACACAAGAGAGCATCAGTGTTCTCTTTGGAAATGTGCAGAAACAGTCGATTGCCTTCAAACGTCCTCATTTGTGACTTTGCTCTACGTTAATAATTGTGAATTCTGAAGTAATTTATAGTCTGTGCCTCTGTGGTGGAAAAATACTTTAAACAGTGGCAATCAAAACCCTCAACATTTTAAGGAAATGAAATTACATTGAAAATGGTATATGCTAAACTTAAATGGAAAAAACGGTATGCTTTCTGCCTGTCCTTCTGGTACCCCTCAGACAGGTCCCCCCTCAGTCTAATCGTCACAAGCTTCAGGACGTTTGGCCCATATCCGCACCTGTGCTCTTTATCTGCTCAGAAGCTTGCCGCCATGCACCCAGAGGCCAGGGCCATGAGGCCAGAGGAATTCACACCACACTTAACAGCCGATGATAGGAGCCCCAGATCTGAGGGTTCTCTGCATGGCTCCAACATGTAGTGCGTTAGCAGTCAAGGATCATGTCCCTATATGCACAAACAGACAGACACACACACACACACACACACACACACACACACACACACACACACACACACACACACACACACAAAAGGCTTCCAAAATCCGTAGCATCTCCCTGTCATCAGAGGCTTGTCACTTCTCACTCTCTCAGACCAACCGGTGTGTCTTTGACTTTTCCTGTGCTGGGTCAGAGTTTGTATGTAGTGTCGGTTTTGGAGTGGTTTAGTCGTGTAGATCAAAGACTGCTAACATACAACTTTCAGCCGTAGCAAAGCTGCAGAAAGGAGGCAGTCTCGGACGGATTCTGTATTCAGTATTCCTGTTTTATTCCAGTATTCCTGCAAAGACAGTTCTTGCTTTCTTAAACCAGCCAATCATCCTCAAGTATTTTCTTGTGTTGTGTAGGGTTTCTTCAGTATCTTCTCTGCTTTATGGTATTGGCATTTGAATAATTCTGTGAAAGCTTAAGTCCAAAGACTAGACGATAAACCTTCTGGAAAAAGATAGACAGATCCAGTTTATTGCTGATAAATCATATTATCTTTTTCTGCTGTTGCAGTTTTATAGGCATACTGTACTGTAACTCACTCTGGGTAAGAGCATCAGCTAAATGCCTAAAACATACTGTAAATGTATGGATACATACTATTCCGTCCATTAGTCCCTATGTGAATTTCCAATGGATTATTAACATTTGGATTCCAAATGACAAATTCAGCAGAGTAACAACACTGTCCTAGCCTGTAGAAGCCCCTCGGCCTACCACCTACCCCAGCCCATTTAGTCCCTGGATCAGGCTGGAGGGTTAAAGATTTGTCAGCAAACCCATGGCGCCTTTCCTGTGGCTGATGGATAGGGCTTCCCCCTTCTTTCTCCAGGCTTTATTGTGTGAGGGATTAGCTTTGTGTTGGTGGCCAGGGGGTTCAAGAGAAGGGTGTAATAGCTTTGACCACTTTAACCAGCTTTAAACCAGCCCTATTTTATACTTCGCCGAACGATGGTGTTGTGCGACGAAAATAGATGATCAAGCCATTTCACCACAGGGGGGGGGGGCCGCAACCAGAGGCTATGGTTTTTTGGTGGTCCTTGGGATTGGAAAAGTTTGGGAACCCCTGATATATAGGCTAACACCTCAACCACCCCAAATAACCACTGAAGAAACGCTGAGACAATATTTTGTGTGTGTAGATCTTCTATTTTTGATTTGTATTCAAAATGCATAAAAGGCCATTTTTGACATGGTCAGAAAATTATTAAAAGTTATAAAGAGAACAGAACAGAACAGAACAGAAGAGTGGCACTGGTGACACATGAAAAGCTTTTTGAATTAAACCATTATACTGTCAGGGTTATTTTTGTTATGGCATGCCTTTCCCTGTCACATTGTACATTTACTGACCTGACATTGTAGTTTCTAATAATGGTAGAGTGCTTAAATGCATGGCAAAATCTGAAGACACTCTACCATACATGCACACCAACAATGTAACTAAATATAACATGTGCAACTGTTCTTCTGCAATAAAATCAGCACACGCAGTTAAATAGTTAGTGATGCAGTTGTGTAAAGAAAAAAAGAAAAGTTAAAAAAGAAGAAGAGTGGAAAAGACAAGACGTGAACCATTTACTCCATCCCACCTGGTTTAGGTGGAGATGAGTCAGTTGAAAAATGCAGTTGAAAGGCCCCTCGCCATCTTATGGCTGGAGATAATGGACCATGAGGGTCTGATGGGTCATAAAGCAGCATAATTAGACCTGTTATTTTACAGTCAGGATGTGGGCCTTCATGTCTGACAGGCAGAATAGGAAGAAACCATCTTCAGACGAAAATAGCAGACGAACGCGTGTGTTCGTCTGCTTTTTTCTTTTTTAAGAAAAAGCTAAAATAGCACATCTAGAAGCTCACAATATGATGTGTTGTGAGCTTGTAGATCTGATATTTTGGCTATGCAATATATGATGATATATTGGGCTGGAGCTGAAGTTATTAATAACAGAATAATAACAGCCACTCTGCACATACTGTGTGGCTGGATGCAGGATCCCTATTTGGCTAATGACAGTGATTGGGCCAAGCTTCCTGGATGTGAGGGTTTGATGTGGTTGAGATTGGTGGGTCAAGTCAGTTGTCTCACCTGGGCAGCTTTACTGCAGAGAGACACTCCCTCTCACATGTGCATGTGTGTGCACACACATACATATACACTCTCACTCACTTGTGTGCACTCTCTTTCCCACACACAG
This sequence comes from Gymnoscopelus microlampas, assembly GCF_963454915.1. NCBI lineage: Eukaryota > Metazoa > Chordata > Actinopteri > Myctophiformes > Myctophidae > Gymnoscopelus > Gymnoscopelus microlampas. The sequence goes on from NC_139939.1 coordinate 40,097,591, forward strand.
CCACAGTACACACACGCACGCACGCAGGCACGCACGCACGCACGCACGCACGCACACACACACACACACACACACACACACACACACACACACACACACACACACACACACACACACACACACACACACACACACATTCTCATAGTTACAGACTGACACAACAGGGGAACACTATTATCTGGTATATTGACTTCAAGAAGATGGCAACTTTTTTTTTCTGTTCTGGTTGTGTTAAGGGTTTTCTGGGTCCTCCTCACCCACTGGTGTTTAAGTTCCCCAGGAATACATAGAGGCGTGAAAGCCAACTAAAAAGGGGTTATGCTTCTGTATGGTAACATGATTTTCATATATCATTATGTTTATTGGTATGTACACTATATAATCCATTGTAGGGCCATTAAAGGCTCTCTAGTCTCTAGTCATTATGATTGATAGAATTGCCTATAGCCTGTGTAGAATGGTCAATGAGAGAAACAGATGTACTGCAACAGATGCAATATAAAACTAATCAGAATTGGTGGGTGTTATTAGCTCCTTCCCCAATCAGAAAGTTTGTGTAAATAGATTATTGCTGGTATAAAGCATAGACTGAAGTGAAGCAAAATCATTGAGTACCATTATGTTCTTTTTGAGGGGTAGCCATAAATGAGTGGGTAGAGAGGCCGTCTGGGAGACAGAAGGGCCCCTGGTTGCGGCCTGGCCCTCGTCTATGTGTCAAAGTGTCCCTGAGAAAGTTACTTAACCCCTAACTGCTCCCTGAGTACTGTACTAATAGCATCTACTGCTCCTAATAGTTAGGGTGGGTAAATGCAGAGGACAAATTTCACCTATGTACAGTGACAAAAAATACCCCAAACGAGTGGGGACCAAATTATCATAATAATCAAAAAATCTCTTTAGGAAGCTTGTCTGAGACAGTGATTTAATTCAATAATTTTGAACAATGGAACAATAAACTATTATAGTCATAGAGATAATATGATGACAGCTGTTTTAACTGACTGAAATTAATTAAGGATCAAGTGGTCTTAGCACCATAGAAAGGAATTCACTGGTATCAAATATAACTTCCTCTATGGTTATTACCCTGTGAATGTCTGTTATAACTCAATAACAATAAGATTTTTTTCTTTTTTGTATTGCAACATAATATCGTTTGTGCTGCTTACCAAGCTGTGGTATTAATGGTGGAATTACAAACTAAATCGGTACACAGGAAACAAACTGTTACAGGGGAGAGTAGATGTAATGTTCTGTCCAGTGAGCTACATGTGTGTCGATGGCTGATTGTCTCCGCCAGGCTGAAAACGTGGCAGAGACTATGTTTTTCACCCAGTCCATCCGTCCGTCCGTCCGTCCGTCCGTCCGTCCGTTCACGCGTGCGTGTGTCCGTATGTCTGTGACCAACTAATCTCCGGTACCGTTGCGTACCGCAGCAAAACTGTGAACACACACTGCCTGGATGCCAGGGCAGACAGAACCTCTGCCCCTAATTGTTCAGATCGGCCTCTTATAGCGCCACCAGGAGGTCGCTTTGTGCAACAAAAAAAAATGATATTACTCCTACAGATGTTGTCCAAACATCACACAAAGCAGTACACAGTATCTATATAGTCATTAAATTCCATCCTGATTGACTAAGGCTGGATTCCAAAGTTTGCAGGAATGCTCCGTATTGAACAAAATGCCTCAAATAATAAACGAAGCATGCGATTTCTGTGAAATTTTGCACGCACATTCCCACTAGGCAGAGGGTGAAATGCCACATTATGCCACAATTTTTTAAAATCAGCCTCATGGTGGCTCTATAACAGGCAGATTTGTGTTTTTATCTATAACTGCACGGATCTCTCACGGATCTACGTAAAACTTTGTATGCGCACTCCCTAGAGACGATGGAAAAACCTTTGCCCTGCATTTTTCACATTTGTCTTTTATAGCGCCACCAGGAGGCCGACTTATGTAAAAACAAAAAAATGATATTACTCCTTCAGATTTTATCCAAATTTCGCTCAAATCAATACACATGAACTCTATAGTCATGTGATCAAGACGGATATGTTTGATTTTTCAGATTCCATCCTGATTGGATAAGATTGGCATCTAAAGATTGCAGGAGTGGCTTTGAACAAAATGCCTCAAATCATGAACGCAGTGTCTGATTGCGGTGAAACTTTGCATATGTTGAGGAACAAATGCCACCCTTCTGACATTGCCCTATTATAGCGCCATCAGTCATCTTCACCCATCATACAGTGTTCAAACACACCACATGGTCCCTGCTGTTGATTTTGACTTTTACTTGTCATTATTGCAAGGGGTCCAATTTTTCTTTTAAGTTACAGAAAAACCAGCAATTTAACCAATTATATGTGACACAGTTGTGCCATTCGAACATTTCACAATGATAGAGAGTTTGAATTATATGTGAAAGTACACCATTTTGTCCTATTTATCCTTTGACTTCTCCAGAGATGGTCATTATTTTTTGCGATTTGTCAAACTTTGCATACCAAAGAAAATAGGGAGCAGAGACAACTTGATTGCTTTCCAAACAGTTTATGTAAGGTTAATTGTTCATGTATCAATTGATCATGTATTTTGCTTTTATAAAAAAGATGGGTGTACTGATAGGCTGACATAGTGTTGCTTAAGCAATAGAACTCAACTCAATTAGCGTGTTATGGTGAATAACATCATACTGTATCTGTGATCGCAGGAATGGGCTGAAGTGCATATTTTACTGTGAGACTCTGCCCCTTGTGTTTAGCCTACTGTGTCCCTCTCAGTTTTCATAGTGTCTCAATATTAAAAAAAGAAAAAGTCACACTTAAAACACTTAAAAACAATTGTCACTGACAGATCTACATTTAGCATTGGAAGAATTGCAGCGCATGCCTGTACATTTATCTGACGTTTTGACTTCCTCAGTTGCACATATAAAAAAAGGTTATGTTCTTCCTCTGGGTTGACCTTCAGAGGCTCCTGGGTTGAAGCCGGTGCCAAAGGTCAGAGGTCAGACAATCCTAATTAAAGGGTCCATACTGACTGTGAAGAGAGTGATGTGGCCATGGTGTGAGAGTCAACTGGAGCACATTCTTTACCTGTCACAAAGCAAGTCTCTGCAGAGGAATATGAGACTTATGTATGATGCCTTCTCTTTTATATTGTTTTCTCTTTATACCTCCTCTTTCATACGAAGGACACACAATACTGTATATACACAGACTATTACACTATTATGTGTAAAATTGGCCCATAAGGGTTTCCTGTGTGAATGTTACATTTTCTTACCCTACCTGAGGGCAGCACATCTAAAAGATCCAGAAGATATGGAATTCAAGTGTTTTAAAGGCAGGCCTAGAGGAAGTTCCCTCTTGAACTTCTTGAACTCATTTGGACTACTCGTATTGAGAAGAAGTTCAATCCGTCCCCGTCTTTATTTTCTGATAAATATCCATACATGCTGCCCCTTAACCCCAAGTGTTTCAGACAGTTTTAACAAAACCAACACATTTTGGAGCTCTTACCCTCTTACCTTAGTCCATGTTTTGGCAGCTGCCTGCAAAGTGACATGTCTCAGGCTAGATTGGGCCATACTTGTCTATCAGCAAGGAGGAGAGAGAAGTAAAATAAAGAATAAACAATTGGTGCACACAGGAATATTGACGTTCTTTTGTATTTAATAATCTATAATATCCACAAGGCAAAACAAATGGTAATGCTTAAAACACATTTCCCATCTATATCTTTCACTTGTATGCGGTGATTCTTTTACCCTGAATGTAATACAGAAATTCCCCCTTCTGAGCTTGTCAAGAGATACTAAACACCTCTCCCTACATAAATAGAATATTGCTCTTTATCACAAGCTTTGTGGAAGGCCTGTAGTCTTAGTTGTGGCTACTCACATCCTCTGACATTTTGTGGTTTGTACATTGATGTGTGCTGGTACTATTTCAAGCGACTAGACCTTTGTTCTATTTCTGCACCATGAAGTTCCATCAGTGCCTATAAAATAAATATCTGGGTACATTATACCTAGATAGCATTACCTCATGAATAGCCTGCAGCCTACTATTGGTGCAATGCACTCTGATAAAAGGTGGGATAGCTGTCATTCCCCATGTCTGAAGAAGATATAGCCACTTCTTTGTGTCAGATCAATATGAAAAGTGTCACCTGTTTCAGCAACATAAAATAAAGGTACTGTAAATAAATCCAAGTCGAGGAAGTAGCAATTCGCTGTGGTTTGGAAAGTTATCAGTCAACCTATGGACAGAAGCTCCTAAGCTTTGTTTACAGACCTGAACCCTTAGGGGCAAGATTTGTCAGCTAGATAAACGTTGAGGATTGTGCCGTAAACGTTGGATTAGACAGCTAATAGAATCTGTCAGTTCTTAGAGCCATGTGTACATTTTCAGAAAAAAATATTTGCGTGTGGGCTTGTGTGTTCTGTAACAGGAACATTCAACCTTCTCTCCTTGCAGAATGCAGCAGTTTGTATGTTTAGAAGACAAAAACTAGATGTGTATGTGAAAGTCACCATTGAAATTTGAATGTTTGAGAACCCGCTACACTTTGAAACAGATCAAACTTCACTACATTCCACAATACATGAGACAAAATCCCACAAAGCTTGTTATTGCAATAGCCCTCATCAATGTCCCACTGTATCTGTCTGCAACGCCAACATTATTAAAAAATTATGGCTTTTTTCTTCAGTTATCCTATACACCCTGTGAGAGTGTTGAACCAATGAGGTGAAGAGCTCTCTAACTCTGAATCTCTGATACTGCATTGGTATAGTATTGTAGTTATTCTTCTTTTCAGTTATTGGCTAAATAGGGATCCAGTTTAGTTTGCTGAAATGACCAAACATAGCTTGTTGTTTTATGATTGGTCAAGTTGTGACATGAACCGTTTGATCATAACGTTTTGATTATATGCTGTATACCAGCTTATAATTATTTTTAAAAATGGGCGCATTTCTCAACATGTCTAATTCTACAATACCCAGAATTCATTATGAATACTTATGAACCAACAGTTCAGGGACGAACAGCTGGGTTTTTGAAGTCCATGCGAGTGCTTTCAATTTCCTAATTTGGTGATACGTTACATAGAAAAAGTGGTTTTCATTTAATAAACACTTTATTTGGTCACATTTAGTTACAGAACACTGCATATTTCTCTCCAGTTTATATCAGTCTATTTAACATTTTAGAATAGTTACAGAGGGCAGCAGATGTGACACATCTGCTAGAGGGCAATTATAATGCATTATGGCATATTTGGCTGATTAGCCAGGGATCCTTTTAAAGTAAAGGGTTACGCGACGTCTTTCCCTGTTCCCCCACCACCACACATCCCCAGCTGGTTGTTTTAGACATTCCCAGGCTGGTCTTTGTGGGGTTTTCACAGGGCTGGTGTGATCCGCAGCCCTGGTGACAGACGGACATTCACCTGTTGGATTCCCCTAAGGCCTCGACTCTGCATTCCACAGCCACTTCTGCTCACACTGATGACTTTATTGTACCTTACCTAGTCTGCCTCTCTCTATGCTAATACACAAACTATGTAGTGTGGTAGTTTTCAACTGATCTCACTCTAGTACCTGCATTTTCCATTCACATTACATAAAGCAGTGGTTCTCAAACTTTTTCATGTCAAGGACCCCCAGTTTGACATGCATTAGGGCTACAGACCCCCATTTAATGGCATTTCTATCACTTGGACCGCAATTTATATTGTAAAATCTATGTTAATTTAACTCTGAGAGTGTACAAATGGAACCAAATGGACCCTAACGGGTCCATTTGGTTCCATTTGTACACTCTCAGAGTTACAGACCCATAAGGGTCCATTTGGTGCCTAATCTATCATTTAGCTGGGGACCCCCTGGAACTCCCTCAAGGACCCCTGGGGGTCCCCGGACCCCACTTTGAGAACCAATGACATAAAGGAACCTGTTGTGCTATTTAAATGGATGTAAATGATGTAAAAAAAAAAAACTAGTGTAGGTGTAACAGTGGTGGTGAACCAGTTTCATATTGGGATCTGAATTTTCATCGCCACATAGTCAAGAAGCAGTGTTGCTCTTTGTGCATAACCCTGACAGCTCTCATTATAGCCTGGGTCATTACCCACTGGTTAAGACAATAGTTTAGTGTCTACTCCTCAGGATGAAGTGCTTTAGATGTTTAATGGTGGTACCTTTGCAGACAAGCCTTTGTGATTTGTGACTTGGAAGTATCCTGGAAAATTTGCAAGATAAATTACATTACATTTGAGTTGACTACCCACTATAACTGGGACACATCTGGGGAATTATCTAGGATGCTGACATTCGATTTAACATTTAATGGCATTTGACTGATCCCGTGCAGAAATACTCTTCAACTCCAGAAGCAAGAAATCACTTATACCTTTCTGCAAAGAAGAAAGGTAGAATTGTTGTTTTTAGTGATATAGGAAACAGATGAATGAAGGTCAGATCAGGTCAGATTTACTGATTAGGTCTGTCTAATGTCATGCCTTTGGACTTTTCTACTCCTAAGCTGACCTTGTAAATCACATTTCTAATTTATGTTTCGAAGTGTGCCATCTGCATTCGACTGTCGATTACTTAGCCTTGGAGCAGTTAGTCCATCACATCAGATGCTGATCCAGTTGTTCCTCCTTCTGTTTTTACATACAGTACCTGATGTTATCTCAGCAATAGCCCCAATAAAGACATTTATCATTCTATGTTACTCTCACATTTATGTAATTACCTCCAAGGAGTTCATGGTTTTGACCCTGTCTGTCTGTCTGTCTGTCTGTCTGTCTGGCGTGGTCTCTCGCAAAAAGACACATAACATCTGAAAAGATTTACATAACACCACAATACTTTAAAAAAAGATGCATTATTGGCCCAAGGAGAACTGATTAACTGGTCAGATGCATCATGAAGTTCAATTGACCAAAAGGGGATGTGGGCGGCACAACCATTGCAAACATTTAGCTCAATGATTTCAACACCTTATAGACAAACTGCCACCTTGGCGGAGGAGCACATTTTGTAGTTTACTTAATATTTCCACTTGCCAGTTGTCATCAGAATGGTATTGTCAGGCAAGGCAGTATATTATGCCTACAGAACGGATATTTTGTGTATAATTATAGTATCTTAATTATCTTAATAATCTAATAGTATCAATAATAATAATACTTTTCTTATTTTATCATCTTATTATATATTTGATAAATAAGATAAGATCATTTCATTAAAGAAAACAATTGGGCTAAAAACTTTATACAAGCTCACTTAAATGTTTTAACACAAGTCTTCTCTTCTGGGGGTCCCTGGCACAAAACATTTTCAGATGGGGGGTCCGCGGCCATATACATATATATCAACTTGGGGGTCCTTGACACGAAAAACTTTAAGAACTACTGATTTATGTGCATTAATAGAGAATCGGCCTCAGATCTTAATAGGTTAAGACAAAAACAAGTACTTTTTGAAAGTGAATATCATAGAAGAAAGAAGGATTTATATGGAACAGGCCTAAATCCTTGAAATGGTTCTGGCTTATGTCCGCACAGACACCCAATCTGCCCCAGGAGAGAAAAACCTAGCTAAGAAAACCCTTTACTTTTGACCTTTTTTTTTTTGCTTTTCTATATGCAGACTGGATTGAAACAGATGAACCATCCTTCCATGGGATTCAGTTCAGCATTTTTTTTATTTTTTTACAAGGGACTAAATCCCTTGAGGAATGTCCAGTCTTTCAGCAGCTAGGTTTTTCTGCTCTCGCTGTAGAGACTAACTAGCCTCCACAGATCTCTATCTATCCCTGTGGCTCAGCTGTATGCATGTGAGGCCGTATACCTGCAACTCAACCCCTGTCTCTGTAGTCACATTACCGGTCCCAAAGCGAACCTCCTCTTTATTGGGCACAGTTGAGATTAACTCAGGTCACATTTGAGATTGTCATGGGTAGACCTGAGGTCAGTTTAGGGAACAAAACCACCCTTTTTTAAACATATAGATGGCTTTGAATGGATGTCAAAGTGCAACTAAGATAGGCCTTCAAATCCGAGGAATGCTATCAGCAGTTATTTTCTACTTGTAGTATTAAGGGCAGCCTAAAAGCCAATTATGAATGCTGAAATAACCAAAATTTAGAACAAAAAATTATACCGAACTAGAGGTTCGGCATAAAAGCTTTTGGCCTTTGACCTCCTTCATCAACGACCGAAAGCTCGCAATAATTTCTTATATATATATGTATTTGACTGTGTGGCTGCTGTTTCCTCTCATTCACTTAAGGTTTTAGTTAACGAAAGAGTGGTGGTTTATTTCGCTTTACTGAACTAGAACGAAAGAATGACAAATGAACACTTGTTGTATCTATGCAAGCAAAAGCAATTATTTATCCACCAACGTATTTCAGCTCTATAATTCCATCAGGTGTCATAAGTAGATATGTATACGCACCACTGCTTATAGAACAATTTACACCACGGCCTTCACACCAGATACTTACAAAGCCCACAAAGCATATTATGTTCATCCCGATACTTCGCCTAATCCATGACATGGGGATGAACCCTCCAAAGACCGTATTCAGGTCACCTGAAGGATGGCAGACAACAGTTCAGAAGAGGCTTAATGGTTATTCATAAATCACATTTGCTAGATGTAGAGTAGGATTATGTCAGGGATCCTTCCACTCAAACAGATGTTTCTTTGCAGAGGTCAAAGGTTGTGGCAAAGGCCACATAAACTTGGCCCAAAGCAGAAGGTATATGGTTGATGGCGGGACATGTGACTGTGGGAGAGGACACATAACTTCCAGGAAACCAGCTGAAAGGAATTTGTAGGGATGAGTAACGTAAAGGGAGAGGTAAAGAAGCCATGGCACTCATTTATTATAGCTCCAAAGAGATCGCTTGATCGACCTAGATCAGTGGTTCCAAAAGTTTCAGCAGTCATGTGACAGTCCTGTGACACATCACACCCTACTGAGTATCCACAGCACCGCAAGTGAAGAAAATCAAAGATAGATTTATTTTATTTTCATATTCTTAACCCATTGAGACCTGAAGCCGATTCTACATGTCTCCTAAATCTCAACAGTATTCCGAAAAACGTATGTTTCTATATCAGTGGTGCTCAAACTTTTTCATGTCAAGGACCCCCAAAATTATATGTATTTGGCCGCAGACCCCCATCAAAATATTTTGTTCCAGGGACCCCCCAGAAGCAAAGATTTGAGTTAAAAATGTTCGCTTTAAAAATATATATATTCAAAGATTTGGACACATTTTCACGATTTTTCAAAAATAGCAGATCTACAAGCTCGTAGCGCGGCACTCGGTGCCGCGCTATGAGCTTGTATATCTGCTATTTTTGTTATATGCAAGTAACACCTCACTCTGCGTATGCATGCATGCGAGAGAAATATGGAAGAATACTTCCATCACAAGCACTCTTCATTACCATCTGAGCAGCCTTCAGCTGGGTGAAGCTGAAACAGAATTTCCCCAGTGGGATCCACAAAGGTCTTCCCTTGAGGTTTATTGAGCGTCTCTGGTCATCAACAGATGTGTGCCTTTACAGTATGTCGTAGTGAGGTTTTTATATGCTTTTGTAATTTGAAGCCTGTCTGGTGTCTGCAAACCAAACCAAATGTTACAGCGAGACAATAAAGCAATAAGCCCCAAAAGCCCATGGTTCACAGGGATTTTAGAACAGCTAAGGGGCGTTGTTAGGCACTATACGTGACGCAGCGTGCCTAACAACGCCCCTTAGCGTATAGCACTGTAACCCACAGCCTTGCATGGCTTATTGCTTTTATAAAACGGTCACCAAAAACAGAAAAACATAGATAAAATAATGTTTTTCCACTCTGTTTTATTTTTTTTCAGATTAAGAAAGATTTCATGAAAATGGTGGAAGGAATGAAAATGCTCAACTCTGGCTCAATATTTTATTGACATATATTGTCAAAGCTTACACACTGCATCATTGCAATAACGTTTTTACCAGTTAAATGCATTATAATAATGAATTGAAGAATGCCAACAAAATTGCTTTAGTATTAACTTTTTTTAGACGTCATAGATGTATTGACATTGGATTGGATTGCATATTGTACATGGTGTTGTGCTCTATTGTTTCATGTTTTATGTTTTAAGTGTGCAAAACGAAAAGAAAATAATTTGTAAACATTTTCACGACTCTTAGTTCAGATGTGAGGACTATTTGTTAATAAATTGAATTGTTTTTGTATGATAGATGATATTGATAAGAATTTCCAACCATATTGATTCGTCAAATAAAGTTTGCTTTCCTGTTAAAAAGAGAATTTACCATTCTAGACCTGCAACTGCAAGTTTTGAAGATCCAATCCTGTATTTCACTTTTTTTCTGAATTCTGTCTGGTTCATCACATTTCATACAATAATGGTAAATCTTCAGCTGTGTTTTTGTTTAGTTTTTAATAGGACATTTTCTGTGGTGTATAATGTATTATTTATTTTGGACATCCTTCAATAAATTGATTACATAGTTTTACGGTAAGGCTTCAAAATTGACATCAAGCAAAGCCATTATGGCTTATGTAGGCCTACAGTATGTACAGTACATGCTTTTCAAGTTACCATGTGTGGCATGTGTTGATCTCTAACCCTATATTGATGTAATGTTAACACTTAAACACTTGTCTCAGTGACTCGTCATTGTTTATTGAATATTTCTTCCTTGTTTAGTTTACAATTTTTTAGGGATGTCCGATATTATCGGCCTCCCGATATTATCGGCCGATATTAGCATAAAAATTTATATCGGGAAAATATCGGTATCGGTTTAAAAAAAAAAAAAAAAAAAAAAAAAGTTTTTTTTTTTTTTTTGCTTTATAAATAAGTTACAGGAGTTCTTACTGTATATGGTGTGTGTGATATGAAATTTGAGCTTACCCTAATCACAATAATCCCCGCATATATCGGTATCGGTTGATATCGGTATCGGTAATTAAGAGTTGGACAATATCGGTATATCGGTTATCGGTAAAAAAGCCAATATCGGACAACCCTACAATTTTTGTACAGTGATTTTATTTCTCTTATTGTTCTGCTTATAAGACCACTTGACTTTCTTACTTCTCCTGGACATTTCTAGCAACTCTTTGTAATTCCTTTTTAATTGTATAGTATGTTTCTGTGCAAATAATAAACTCAACTCAACATGACTCTTAATTGTACATTTTTTCTTTACACAACGTGTACAAAGCCTATGGGAGGTTCTCATCATAACTACATGCTAATACCATTTAGCACTTAATGCACATTAAGCAATGTAACAAAACAATTTACTACACCATTAAAACATACATTACGTGCTGAGGAGGAAGTAATTAAATATGCTCACAGTTGTTTGTGTGCCTCTAGTACGTCCATCATGTACTGTAATACTGTACATTGATTAATAACCTACAACAATGTATTGTCTGTAACAGCAGACATTATACATAGTATAACCGGTTTAATAGAGAGAGAATGAGGCCAGAGACATGACATTTCTTCAGTGGTTCCTTTGGCCTGGGTGATATGAGTGAGAGTGAAGAATCCATTTTATGGGTAATCCTATAGGAAGCCGGTGGCGCTTGCCATGACCCCATAGGTCATGATGAAAGTGACACCAACAAGAATGACAGGAATGAAAGACGGTGGGAGTAGTGGGACAGCAGCAAAGACAAGTGGGCAGAGGATATCCACATCACTTCCTTTACAAGATATGTTATCTACTAGCACCTGTGCCTTAACTGAGAGACACTTGAAAATATCCTTACTTAAATTACATCACGCAGACAAAGCTCTCAGACCGATGCACAGATAAAGTTCAATGAAGTGCAATTGAGTGAACAATATGGTTGATACCCTATGATTAGAAGTATACTTTCTTATATAGTCTATAGATATATTGCCATAATTAGTTATTTATATTCTTAAATTAAACAATGCAGAATAGAACAAAGCAAACAGAGCCTGATTTGCAAACATACATTATAGGCATAAAGTGAGCCACAATATTTATGACAGCCTTTACAGTAGTTTCCTACTGTATAGGCCTCGGTTTCTCCTCATGACTCGAAATTATTACTCAAGTAATTAGAATTAGAACACTAATTCTCTTCTGCTAACTAACTGGGCCAACCACTCCCTTGCACCCCTCATTTTGCCATAAGTGCAAACATGAGCTCCAGGTGCAATCACATTTGCTTCAAAGCGACAGTGTTAAAAGACAGGAATTCCCTGACACTGTGCCACATACATTCCTGGGTCAATTGCCACTCTGCTGAGGAAGGGCAGTATGCTATTCCTCAATTTTAAAAGTACATTTGAACAGTGAAAAGCTCATTATATTGGTGATAATGTATGTAATAAGATAGGCCTGGTGTAAGTTATGTTTCCTTTATCAAGACAGTTTGTGTGTGTGTGTGTGTGTGTGTGTGTGTGTGTGTGTGTGTGTGTGTGTGTGTGTGCGTGTGCGTGTGTGTGTGTGTATATATATACACACACACACACACACACACACACACACACACACACACACACACACACACACACAGAAGTTAGAAGGTTTTTTTAATGATCGATTGAATACATTGTAATATAATATACAACATTTTGCAAAAAGTACAGAGGTACAGTTATATAATAATGCTAAAAGGATAACACAAAAAACCCTGAGGGCTTGTTTCCATTGTGGTCCTATGCATTCAATTCATCAAGACATAAAAAGACATACAATACTATACAATAAATCATCAATACTAGGAGCAGTAAAAATATGTTTACAGAAAAACTGTGGGGGGGGGGGTCATCTCTTTTGGCATGCTAAAGACTTGTCTAGGTCCAGTTGTAAATTGCAGACAGGTGCTCTTTTTGGTCAGTTTTATGTATAAAATATGTTTGAGCTTATCATCAAAGGATTTTATTTCAATTTAAATAGGACTTTAAATACCATCTGGTGTTGCCTGGATTTTGGGTTTGACCCAGGTGCTATATCTGGGCCTGTTTCCATATGCTTCCATTCTCCCTTCCATGACAAGTGCTAACCACACAACCCGTATCCATGCACCAGCAGGGGGTTCCTTAATCCGCCATGAAGGGTGGATAAAACTCTGCACTGGACCAGAGCGGTTCTAGAATGTGAGCCTGGAGCCCCTCAGACCCCCTCTGCATCCGACCACAGTCATGGGATGACCTGCGCCAAAATCCAAAAGCAACCAAGTGTGGCAGAACCCTAGCCCACTCTTCCGCCTCACACCCTCTGAACTGGATCCAAATGTCCCGGGTCTCAGTATCCTCCTATTTATACGCTGTGTATATTTACAACAGGCTGCATGATTGGGATGCTACTGCATAGAGTGCGAGCAAAAGGAGAATGTGTGGGGGTGGGTGTGCATTGGAGAGACCTTTTTGGGGGAACGATTCTGAAGGGGATAAGGAGTTTGTCAGAGGTGACCAGTGTGAGAGTAGCGGTGTTTCAAGGACAAGTGTTTTACGTCTTTTTCTTTTTCTACAGAGCTATACTGAACGTGTTCAGGAATAATTTCTGCTGCTGGTACCTTTTCTGATAAAAATATGTTTGAATTTGACTGTGGGATTCAAACTCCATGTCAGTAGAATTTTTCTCTCGTAGAAAAACGGGCACAAGGCTGCCGCTTCTCAACTTAATTTCCCTCTCATTCTGTCTCTTCATTATATCCATACTACCTAACCACACAGAGCTTGCTTTCCTAACAATTTGGGGTTTCCTGGACTGTATTATATTTATATACTTACATCAATGTTCAAGGCTGTTTATTGTCACACACATACAATACAGCTGGTAGCAAGGAGCATTGCAGGCAGTGACAGTTTTGTACTTAAAGTGACAGTTTTGTACTTGAAGCTTCCTCATCAGTGTGTATAAAAATAAAAATAGGACAAAATAAGAATAGGAATAAAAATAGCAATGCAAAAAGCCAAATATCAATGAAATAAAAAAGTGGAAAACTGTAGCATCTGCAAAGACAAAAATATGAAAACTGTCATCCTGAACAGTCTGTATTATTGTTATTACTGTATTATTATTATTATTATTATTATTATTATTGTACTATACTATAAAACATAAATATATAGTGCAGTCACATACTGTAACTGGCAGCTTTGATTAATATGAACAGTGCAGTATCATAGTGGAAAATAACATGCATGGTACAAAGTAACATCCACACTATTGCAAATATTTCCTGCTGCTGACATGTCATCTGTCCTGACAGGTACTGTATGCAAAGCTGAATGTCTGGGGTGCGTGCACACACACACACACACGCACGCACGCACGCACGCACGCACGCACGCACACACACACACACACACACACACACACACACACACACACACACACACACACACACACACACACTTGCATTCACATATTCTTGTGTTTCTCTTTGACAGTGATACACAGTCAGTTACAAATGTCCTGCACAGCTGGACTCAGCCATTCATCAACACCCTGAATAAAGCAGCCAGGTTGTGAGATGTTCAAGAACGATAAGTCTTGCAGATATGTTAGGAATGCAAATATGTTACTTTTATAAAATTGGTAAAGTTGGTAAAATTTCAACTACTGTGTTCAGGCACAGAGTTTGTTAAGACCTTTCTGTCCAGTGTAATGACCTTTTACTGTATAAACCTATATACTGTATATTCACCTATGTAAATGTATTGTAGTGTAAGTAAGCAACAAAGTGGCCAAAGGCTAAGAGGTTATAGCTATGTTACAGTATATTTACTTACAACAATACCATACATTTATATCGTAATTTAAAAGAGCGACACAAATTGTTTTTCATTTAGATCACAGTCACAAGCTGCATGTTTACAATTAGGATACACAGTGCATACCATAGCCTTACTTTACAAGGCCATGGTGTCCTCCTATGATCCATGAGATAAATGTTCATGCTCTTGGCCAAGGTCTGTGTGCAGAACATGTTCTATCCTGGACAGCCACTTCTGGCACAGGTGTGAGAGACTTTGAGCCTTTGAGAGGAAGTTGCTGTGCTGATCAATTCCTCAGTGTCAACACTCACAGTATTGTTTTGAGTATTGTTTTACTTTTTTTACTTTCAGCAAAGGAATAAGGACAAATAAATATAACAGGCAAGTCTAACAATAACATTGATACACATTTAAAAAAGTCAAAAGTTTCACTTTTCATTGGATATTTGTGCAGTTATGTACAGGTCATTCTGTAATACAAAAAACACTATTTGTGTACAATTACAATGTAGGCATTTAGCAGACGCTTTTGTCCAGAGTGACTTACACGTGTTTATTATAAATAATCAAACAAATAGAGGAAGAACCATGTAGGGCCTCAACGAGACAACCAGGTAATCATCGAACCTAGCATCTGTCAAAATCTAATCGTATGTTTAATCTAATTAAACATAGTCTAAATCACATCCTTACCGTTTGTAGTCGGGGAAAAAAACGAAAACAAAATTATAAAATAATTAAAATAATTAAAATAAATGAATGAACAAGTGACCATATGTCATGGTCTGCATAATATCCAAATCGCTAGCCTCTATCAAAATTCATATTCATATTTATTTGTTTCTTACTTATATGCTCTGGTAGGGTGTTCTAATTATTCGATTTACTTATTATTCAAATTTACTGACAGCTGATGTTTCTACCTATCTATCTTTCTTGTTTTTGTTTTCACTTCTCCAACGAGGCAGTGTGACCCACATATCCATCGGTAAATTATCTGCCGACATTCTGTGACAGCAGGAAGACAGTTAGGAAATTTCCAGTTTTGCCCTGGGTGGCAGTTTGAGGGATAGATTACTGGAACCGCTCAGCCTTTGTTTCCCATTCCATTATGAGGTCATTATGGTGTCTCTGTGAGCTGTTCTGCATGAAGCAGAGAAGGTGAGGCTGGTCAGCAGGACCTGACCACTATTCAACTTCTCTCTCTGTCATTGTCTCTTTACCGCCGACCCTAATTAACACAAGACCTAGACAGAAGGTGAAACCTCTTAATTAGTGTGCATACAGACAGGTTAATGAGGGTGTCTAAAAGAATGGTTTACAACCATAAATAAAGTCTGTATCTGGAACTGATGACGGGTATGTGCCCTTGAGCGAGACCTCAGGCTTTCTAAAGCCAGATATACAGTATACTTCAAAGGATCATGGACGTGTCACGATGTGAGCTTGTAGATCTGCTATTTCCTGTGTGCGACACCGTCATACGACATACATAAATTAAACATAAGTGAATAGTGAACACATTTTTTTAGTGTTCGTTTAACAATATGGTATGCTTTTTTTAAGCTCATGGGTCATCATATTTTGCAATGATAAACAATAGCTGTTTACTCCAAAGCAGCGTAGTGAATGAAACTGTGTGCGTTACCATTTATAAAAGGTTTGTTGTGTTTGTTTCTATAATTGCATCCTCCAGTACGTGTTCATTCCAGGCTGGCAGGGTGAGGAGGGCAAGACTTATTTAAAAAGACTGATGTAGAATGTTTGAAGGCATGTGGCATCCTGGATATTCAGTCCACACACTAAAGGGGATGTCCATTCCAGAGAGGTTCTATGTGCCGTACAGTGCCTCATCCTCTCATTCACATCCTCCTATTTTCATTAGCATTATCGAAGTTCCAACCTCCTTCAGTCAGCCATTTATTGTGCAGTGACACACTTTTCAATACCCCGCTGCAATATGAAAGATTGTCTCATGGTGTAGTCTCTCTGTAGTGCAGGAAATTAGATCATAGACACATTTTGTTTGAGGGTAGAAATGAAGGGTCAATGAAATTTAAATCGATTTCAGGTTTACATTTAGATTTTTGCCATTGATGTCCTTCTCCAGATAGTCAGCTTTCACTGAATACCACTATGATTACTATACATGTTTGAAAAATAAAAATCAGAAAATCCCATAAAACGGTACAGCAACAGCGAGGACAATATGTGAGTGTGTGTGCAATGCCTACTGCACAGCACCAATGTCTGATGCCCATCTCAAATGATGCTCCATAAAAGGCCACCAAGTATTTTTATCTTAACATGACCTTGCGCACCACACTGAGTGCACATTCTCACATTCACCACATCCAAAATATGACAGCTCAGTTTCTCTCCATGTTGTGCTTTGTCACCATGACTGCAACAGGGACATCCCTCATGTTTCCTCAATACATTTCACCAACTACACTTTAAACTGATCTCTCTGAACGTTAAAGGCTATAATTTGAACATCAGCCTAATGTTAAAGTTATAATCCGTACGTTTTATGTCCTCTCCCAGACAGAGAGAGGTAGGCAAATTGCAAATGCAACATTCAGGATTCGAACCTGTATCCCGCTTGGGAAACCAAACTTCTACTGCTCAATATCCCATATTGGACAGGGAGATACATGCCCAGAACAGGGCGATATTGCACTTATGAGCTTCAGCAGGCGCCGTGACCCCCAAAAATAATCATGTTTGAACTGGGGACCCCGCACCCTGATAAGCATTTGGAATTGTAGGAGTTGAGGCATTACATTTAGTTTGACATTTAGTTCCATACAGCCTATAGATATTGTGAAAATAGCAGATCTACATGTGAGCTTGCAGATCGGCTATTTTCAAAATGTTTGCCTCTTTCTTATATTATTTGACAATTTGGCCAATGTTAGACCCGTTTTTATAGCATAGTTTGCTGATTACTAATTATTTTTAATTAGGAATTAAAAAGGTCTTAAAAGTCCTTATAGGTAGGGTAAGTGATTTGCAATTATTCAAATAATTGCAAAATGGGTCTATGTTCTGATAGTACTAGTTACTATAGAGTGTCCTGTCCATCCATATAAGGAGTCTCCCATGTCTCTCCAGCTCTTTATTAAACAGAAAATGCATTTTCAGTGCTCTCTCCTGATTGGCTTAAATGTTGTCACCTACCTGAAAATGTACTATATTCTGTTTACTAAAGAGCTGGAGAGACCCCTGTGACCGAACAAACGATCTGTAGCAATAATTACCATCAAAATATAGTACTTTAACAAAAATAAATGAATACCCAAAAAATATCACTTATCCTACCTTTAAATTGTCACTTCACTGTCATCTGGGGACCCCCCCAAATCATGTGGGGACCCCCCTGGGAGTCCCTACCCACAGGTTGAGAACCACTGCATGACCACTAGATGTCCTACCCTAGGGTCCTACATTTCTCAAGGGAAGAGTAATGAGAACACCTCCGACCACTGCAGATGTTCTAGTTTCTGTATATTTAACATCTCCTCATCTAACTCTATCATATTTATTCATTTAGGCCCAGATTATTACCCAGCTAAAGGTTGCTTGATTCTGATTGGTCAATATTCTAGCCTTGAATCAAGGCTAATCAATCGAATCACTGAATTCATCGGTCTGTTGTTTTTGAACAGCACAATGACCGAGTGTGTGCTCAACAGGCCGCCGTCTAATCAAAGACTCGGAGCACCTGGCTCATATCAATCTGATTCTGCGCTGCTAGATTTTTTTTGCCGTATCCCGTATTGCAGCCATGTAAACAAACACAACGTAATTTACAGCTAAACAGTAGGCTATTCTCAATAATGTTGATTCTATTCAATCAACACTTCCCATTACTTTCTGAGAAACCGCATTGGATGCAGCTGGCATGAATTAACGGACTGGCTTCTTTCCGTAAGCAATTAAATCCTTAAATCGTTTTGTTGTTTTCTTTTGGGTGAATTTATTAATGTATTTATCAAGTAGCCGTGTATTAAGCCGGACAATCAATGGGGAGCAAGTCATTACTGAGAAATAAACCCCCGTCCTCTTGTCTAATCCTCCACATTGATTATCCCTTCCTTTAAGGGTTTTCTCTTTGTTGAGTCTTTCCTGCACCAAATTTGTTTCTCATCTCTCCTCTTTAACTTTTATCATTTCGTCACTGTGTTTGCTTCCGCGCCCCCCCGCCCGTTTTTTTCTATGTGAAAATAAACGTAATAGGCTACAGCATGCTAAAGAATGTAGCCTTAAAAAAAAAGGATTCCTTTGTATTGTTATTACATTTTGAATAAGCTATTTCACAGTTTCAATGCCTGCCCTGGTGTGTCTTTTTCCTCTCTGTGTGTGTCCAACTGTCCATACACCTGTGTCTGTCCTGCCAAGCTGAGGACATGTGCATTGTGCACCAGACTGTTCTGCTGACACAACCTCCACTGCCATCCTGAGCAGACCTTAACGCTTTGGAACACCCTGTCAGGGAGGTCACATGGATGCCACTCTTTGTATTGTTTCATTTTTCTGTGCTGGTGATTGGCCTTAGTTGGGTTTAAAAGAAAGAGTCTCATCCTGGCTATTGCTCATCTCAATTAGATGCTTTAGTTTTAAAGCATCATCTGGACAAACAAATAAATGTGCACTGCTGTAGGAGGTTACTACTGCAGATATGGCATAGTTGTTATCGACTTGTTGATGATATTATGACCGAATTAGAATACAGGAATTAATTCAGAGGTTATATGTATGTTTTATCGTCACATTGTTATCCATAGGAGTTTAGTGCGTTGCTCCAGGACACTTGAACACTTCAAGACACTTCAAAGAGTGACACAGATTTTCTGTGGCGATCAAACCTGTGATGTTTTGGTTGTCCCTCGCTCCACTTTTTTTGTGTGGTATAAATAGAATGTAGTAGGAAGCTATATTCTACCATGTGTCCGATTAACCTCATTCGCTATTCTGGGGGCAAACACGCAGCGCCGAAAATATCAGATCTACAAGCTCACAAAGCGTCACATTGTGACCCATTGTGACCCATTGTGAGCTTGTATAATCTCGGTGAAGATATTTGTTGTAGAGAGGAAAAAAGAGAGGTCCTAGTATAGAGCCCTGGTCAATGAAGTATATAGAGTTTAAGTGATTAAGACCTGTGCACACAGGGTTATGATTTTGGAGAGTGAAGGGATGTCCAACATGACCTTGGTCAGGGGAACTCTGATGGGAATATGATAAAAGAGATGGCGTGGATCATTAACATGGTTCAGAGCCCTCTTTAAAGACCCCTCTGTTCATGTGAAGCACAGTGTGAAATTACCAGGCAGATCAGCAATGATATGAACACAGAGCTGACTTCAAAGTGATGACTAAACTGCTATAGGCAGGTTGCCTTAGGAACTCTGTCTGCATCTATGCCTTTAGTCATATTGATGTCCACTGTTGCTTTAATTGTGAGGCTCTATCACTTTAACTAAGAAACACACACACACACACACACACACACACACACACACACACACACACACACACACAGACACAGACACAGACACAGACACAGACACACACACACACACACTTGGTAGAAATAAGAGTTGCATACTTGTTTATGCATTTACCCAATAGAGGGCACCAATGTCAGTGCTTCATTGACTGTTTACCATACTGTTACCTCATTATTAGTATGGAAATTACTGGTATGTTGACATGCAACAAGAAATAAAATGCTGCCATTGCAAGTGCACATAAATCCAGAAAAAAATCAAAGTGGTTGTGATCAACTTCATTTTTCAAAATTCAATTGAAATATTTATAAATAATTCATCCTTTCTGACATGACACCCATTTATACTGTATATGAACAACTTAGTTACAAGTAAATCAATTAGAGAAATTACATCGAGAAATGATAGAGCACAGATAAAGCAATTAAATAATCCTAATGAACAACTAAACATAGTCAAAGATATAAGAAGCCTTACTTAAATTGGATAGTTTAAATTAAATTAAAAGCTTCCCAAGTCATAGATGTGACTATTGTAAGAGAGAAAAAAGGGTGCATTTGGGGGGTAGGGGTGTGTATGTGTGTGTGGGAGGGGGGTGCACTTTTACAGCCCATCCAATGGACTTTCTTAAATTAGCCATGGGGGCAGGAGGCTCCCTCCCTGGCCTGACAGAAGGAGGAGTCTGGGGTCTAGTCACAGTCTTCTGTGTCAGTATTACCTGCACAGCCCTATAACATTCACTGCATTTGTGTGGCACGGTGGATGTGTGAGGGAGCCTGTGAGGAGAGAGACAGACAGAGACAGCAAGAGAGAGAGAGAGAGAGAGAGACACACACACACACAGACAGACAGAGAGAGGGAGAGAAGAGAGAGAGAGACTATTTTATTTATTTTGGGGAGAGGAGTCTGTCTATTTCTGCTGACTCCTAAAACAAATTGCAAGACACCTAGCAGCGGACATGGCTGGTTGTCTGCAAAGCTCAGGGACCTGTAAAACACGGGAACTTTTCAGATGTCTCCTTGTTACTTTTGCTCTGGGCTTCTTTGCTTCAGTGGATGCAGAGCCCTTTGACCCGGCTTTCCTTTATCGCCATAGAACTGGACCTGATGAAGACAACATTGTCATCGCCAACAATGGAATTAGGGTTCCCTTTGGTAGGTCTGTGTATTTGGACCCTGTCAATGACCTGGTGACCGAGGTGCAGCCTGGTGACCGGTGTCACATCACCGTCCTGGACAATGACCCGCTGGCCCAGAAACCTGGAATGCTGAGCCCGAAAAAGTTCCCCTGTGCATTCGGAGCTGATGAGGTGAAATACACTCACTTTGGCTCCCGGAGTCCCAGTAAGGATCGGATAAAGCTCCAACTGCGCTATGACTCCCATACGGACACGGTCGTCATCCCCTTCATGCTGGAGGTGGAGGTGGTATTCCAGCAGCTCGAGATCCTCACCAGGAATATGCCACTCACTGTGGAGAAACTTAACAGCGACAGCAACCCCATTGACAAAAAAGGTCTGGAGTTTTCCTACGAGGACGGTGTGACCCAGTGCAAGATGACCACTCTGGTTGGCGCCGGAGGACTCCCCAGGTATGGCACACTTTTGAATAACCCCCCGAATGGCCAGATGATTGATTGTGATGAGTTTGTTAAGCAGGGCATTCGCTATAAGCACACTGCAACGACCAAGTCACCAAATAGAGACTATATTCCAATGATGGTAGAGCTGCAGGACAATGAGGGCAATACCATAATGCAAGAGCATTTCCAGATGATGGTTAGAATAAGAGAGGGCACGGAGAACACTGCCCCTAAGCCCAGCTTCGTAGCTATGATGATGATGGAGATTGATCAATTTGTGATGACAGCAATAACGAGTGATATGCTGGCCGCTGAGGATGTTGAAACCGATACAGACGATTTAATCTTCAACATTACTTCACCTCTGGGCTATCAGCAGGGCTACATCATCAGCACAGATGATCAGAACCTGCCCATCACCTCCTTCTATCAGAGAGACATAAAAGACCTTAAAATAGCTTACAAGCCCCCCTCAGAGGACTCCGAGGTAGAGAGGATTTTCCAGCTCGAGTTTGAAATCGTAGACACTGATGGAGCTGTGTCCGATACCTTTGCTTTTATGATAGTGGTTAAGCCTATGAATACCTTGGCCCCTGTGGCTACCAAAAATACAGGACAGCTATTGTTTGAAGGGCAGTCCAGAGCTCTGTCCAGCTCCCAGAATTTAGAGATCAGTGATGAGGATAACCTAGAGGACGTACAAATTACTGTTGTAGATGGCTTAAAACACGGAGAGCTAACCGTGCTTGGCAGCCGTAGGAAATTCTTCACACCTGCTGATTTGGATGCTGGTATTGTAGTGTACCAGCATGATGGCAGTGACACCTACAGTGACAATATTATTTTCAGAATGACTGATGGCAAGAACGAGGTGGAGTTTTTGTTCCCCATCACTATTGCCCCCACCGATGACGAGCCCCCCATTATCAATGCCAACACTGGCCTGGTGCTGTTTAAAAATGAGGTCATGCAGCTCTCCCCATTTATTCTGAGTGCCACCGATATTGATTCAGAAGACTCTACCATTAAATTTATTCTAGAAGCCCCCTACTCAACTGTGGGAGAGCTGCTTCTCAGGCAAGTTGAGCCTCCCTCTGACCCCTCTCTCTGGAAGTTCAGTGAGACAGATGAGATGTTTGAGCAGGTGGTGACAGAGTGGTTTCAGCAAGATATTCTGGATGGAAAGCTCTTTTACCGTCACATTGGACCCCACAGCACCACCACTGTAAATGACCAGTTTGTATTCCGGGTCCAAGATGATAATGATCCCCCAAACCAGTCAGGCGAACATGTTTTCGCCATCAAAATCCACCCTGTCGATGACCTCCCCCCAGAGCTCTATCCGAGCACCACCCTTCACATGACAGTGCAAGAGTATGAGCTAACACACTTCAAAAAGAAGTTGTTGCGTTATACCGATCTGGATTCAGATGACAGAGACCTGAAGTACACAGTCATAAAACCCCCCACAGACACAGATGAGAACAACCCAGCCCCTCTGGGTGACATTGTTCTGACTGACAGCCCTGACATTGCCATTTCCGAGTTCACACAGGCCCAGGTCAATCACCACAAAGTGGCTTACAAGCCCCCTGACCAGGAACTGGGCATCACTCCAAAAGTTCTTCAGTTCACATTCCTTGTGGAAGACACTGCTGGTAACTCAGTAGATGGGCTATTCACCATTTTTTTACAGCCAGTTGACAACAAACCCCCCATAATTACCAACACTGGGTTCAGTGTTCTGGAGAGAAGCTCTTTTGTCATCACTAAGAAAGAGCTGCATGCCACTGATCAGGATACTGATGATCAAAATATTGACTTCACTGTGACCCAGATTCCCCTCTATGGGCAAATGCAGTATTTAGGTATTGCCATGTCAAATGGTGAGACATTTGTGCTGGAAGACATAGAAAATGGCCATCTGACTTACATTCATAGTGGAGAGGAATCCCTCAGTGATACCATCAAGGTTGATGTCAGTGATGGCTTCCATGAGGTGCCCATCATCATTAAGATTGCCATTGAACCCGTTGATGATGAGGCCCCCACTCTTATGCTCCCGGCTGGCCTGCTAGGGTCCGCCATCGACGTGTTGGAGAACGGAGCAACAGAAATTACGACCAACGTCATTCAGGGCCGTGACGAAGACACAGATGACCTCATGCTCACTTTCATCGTTGAGGAGCCTCCCAGGCTCGGGGAGATCCTGGTAAACGGGGCCCCTGCTGAGAGATTCACTCAGCAGGACCTTATCAATGGGGTGGTGGTGTATGCCCACACATCAGGTGAAATTGGACCAGTTAAGGAATATGACTCATTCAACCTCACCCTGTCTGATATGTCGGACCAATGGGTTGTCGGGGGAAACAAGGTTCAAGGTGTGAGGGTTCACGTTACCATCCTCCCCCTTGACAGTATCCCACCTATTGTCAGTGTTGGAGAGCAGTTTGTGGTGATTGAAGGAGAGAAGAATGTCATTACTCTGGAGCACATCCAGGCTGAGGATATCGACACAGACAACGAGGATATTTTGTGCACCATCATCGTCCAGCCAACATCTGGCTACGTGGAGAATATCGCCCCATCCCCAGGCTCTGAGAAGTCCAGGGCAGGCACAGCCATCACTGCCTTTAGCATCAAAGACATTGGCCTTGGTCATATCTACTATGTCCAGAGCATCCACAAAGGTGTGGAACCTGTTGAAGATCGCTTCACCTTCCGCTGTTCAGATGGTATCAACTTCTCTGAGCGCCACTTCTTCCCCATTGTTATCATTCCAGCTAATGACGAAAAACCTGAGATTTTCATCCGTGAGTTTGTAGTAATGGAAGGCATGAGTCTGGTCATTGACACGCCCATCCTGAATGCAGCTGATGCTGATATCCCCGGGGATGAGCTGGACTTTGAGATCATCAAGTACCCTGAGCATGGCACAATAGTTCAGCAGCTCAGCACTGGCACACTCCCAGTTGATACATTCAATCTGGAACAAATCAAGGAGTCATCTAACATTGTGTATGAACATGATGACTCAGAGACCAAGGAGGACAGCTTTGAAATCAGGCTTTCAGATGGAAAGCACACAGTTGAAAAGAAGGTTATCATCATGGTTATTCCTGTTGATGATGAGACACCAAGAATGACAATAAACGATGGTCTTGAAGTTGAGATTGGCGAGACCAAAATAATCAGTAACAAGGTTTTGAAGGCCACAGACCTTGACTCTGAAGACAAAGAGTCGACATACATTGTACGCTATGGCCCAAGCCAAGGCTACCTTCAGCGCATCTCCAAGTTTGGGAATGTTTTGGGCAATATCACCCTTGGGATGAACTTCACACAGGATGAAATTGACAAACAGCTCATTCAGTATGTGCACACGGGTCAAGAGGGAATCCGTGACTTGCTGAAGTTTGATGTCACAGATGGCATCAACCCTCTCATTGACCGCTACTTCTACATCAACATTGGAAGCATTGACATGGTCTTCCCAGATGTCATCAACAAAGGCGTGACTCTCAAAGAAGGAGGGAAAGTAACTCTTACTACTGACCTGCTCAGCACCACTGACATCAACAGTCCTGATGAATACCTCACCTTCAGCATCACGCGAGCACCCAGCAGGGGTCATCTGGAGTGCACTGACTTCCCAGGTGTTCCTATCTCCACCTTCAATCAAATGCAGCTCGCTGGCAACAAGATCTACTATATCCATACCTCTGACGATGAGATGAAGATGGACAGCTTTGAGTTTGAAGTTACTGATGGTTACAATCCTGTCTTCCGTACATTCAGAGTGTCCATCACTGATGTAGACAATAAAAAACCTGTCTTGACCATCAGCAACCTAGCTGTGGGAGAGGGAGAAGCCAAACTAATCACCCCATTTGAATTGACAGTAGAGGATCGTGATACACCTGACAACCTGCTACGCTTCATAGTCACCCAAGTGCCAGTCCACGGGCAGCTGCTTTTCAACAACACTCAACCGATCACCACATTCACCAAGCAGGACCTGAATGAGAACCTCATCACGTATAAGCATGATGGCACAGAGACCAATGACGATAGCTTCTCCTTCACAGTCACAGATGGCACGCACACTGACTTCTACGTCTTCCCTGACACCATCTACGAAACACGCAAGCCCCAGATGATGACCATTCACATTAACACGGTGGACAATGGGGTCCCACAGATTGTGGTGAACAAGGCTGCCGCCACACTAAGGGTGCTCCATACCGGACACGTGGGATTCCTGATCACCAGCAAGGCCCTGAAGTCTGAAGACAGAGACAGCCACCGCAAAGTCTTGAAGTACAACGTGGCTGAGGCTCCCCTGCATGGCTTCATCATGAACACCGCCAAGGGCAATGATAGCATCAAGGCCTTCACACAAGGTGAGCTAACATTGCACTTCTTGTTCTCAGTACGGAGAAAACAATTGTTGGTGCATACTTAATACAGTAGTAGTTATAGGTAATTAAGTCATAAAGATACAAGTATAAAGTAAATCTATAATAGTGTATTTTGGCTTTTACATAGATTTGTATGCACAATGTACACTAATGGAGGAAATAATTTTCAGATTATGTAAAATTCGGATAAAATGTCATGGCTGCTTAACCTTTTAAAAATACATTTGCCGTAATTCTTTTTGTAATCAATTGTAGCCCGAGGGTTGTAACTGAACCCTATAGTTAAAAAGTGGGCTAATCTTCTCACTTACTAAAACTTTCTGAGCTACCTCACCTCACACTCTGTCTCTCAATCTTTCTCACTCTGTCAGCTGACATTGACGATATGAAGATCTGTTACATCCTGCTTGATGGGAGCAACGCCACCAGTGACATCTTCTACTTTACAGTTGAAGACAACGGTAGGAAACTCTCAATATTTCAACCTTGTGTTTATTGACAGTGCTAGACATGAACATTACTTAGGTATCATCTGGCTTGCAGGGATTCCTTTGATTTTATTCATCTTTTAGGGGCATCTTCCTGCCCTCTGTCAATCTCCTGGGTGTTTGCATCACAAAGACTTAAGGCAGTTGGCCATGACTGACGGCACATACAGAGTCCCCCTGTCTTGTTATGTTCCACTGGAAAGGATGGCAGGTTTAAAGAACAGAGGTCAAAGGGGCCTCAGGCCAAACGGTGACTGGGTGTAAAAGTAAAAGATGTGGAACAACCAGGCAATGACTAAAGCTCTGACCTTTATTGTCAGAGTGAATAATAGGATTTTTTGTTTTTAGGGTCCTTTTCAGTGTTGTCAATTGGTTCCTGCCTTTCATAGGTTTGAAGTGACGCTATGACACTATTATGTGTTACTGTTGACGTATAATTTATTTCCTTTTCTTGGAATAATTTCCACACAATCAATGACCATTTGGCATACTGAACGCATTTTAGTTTTGCAATTTCATACGGTAGACATGCCGACGTAAACGTAAACTTGTCTACGGTGATGAAACCCACTAGCAGCGTCTTCCCCTCCGTTCCAAGAGTTCCTATTTACCTTGCGTGAAGGTCTTGATGTATTTGTAGAAGTGGAATTGACTCCAGCACTTCTATTTATTTATGTTTATGTTTCATATGCGTCATCAGCGTCCGGTCATCCTCCACATTTTCGCCAACATCATTCCTCTCCTTCTCAAGGGATCCTCAGCTCACAGGGCTTTGGATTTCAGTAGCTGTGTGTATTTATATGTCATGGAAATGTACTTTTGGTCTGAGGTCACATGATCCTCGCTTCTTGAATATCATAAATACCCACAGGTCTTACATGTCTTACATGACAATCTTGTAGTCATTTATGGTACCCGTGTGTGTGTGTGTGTGTGTGTGTGTGTGTGTGTGTGTGTGTGTGTGTGTGTGTGTGTGTGTGTGTGTGTGTGTGTGTGTGTGTGTGTGTGTGTGTGTGTGTGTGTGTGTGTGTGTGTGTGTGTGTGTGTGTGTGTGTGTGTGTGTGTGTGTGCGTGAGGGGGGGTGGGGGTGATTCGGGCGTGTGTGTGTGTGTGCGCGCGTGTGCACGTGCGTGCGTGCGTGTCTCACTTGAATCACATTTGTAGGATACAGAGATGAGAGGGATTTGCACCATTTGAATGTTAAGGCTGTGGCTTGTTTTGCAGGTTCTCTGCCCTATGTTAAATAGATTTGAACTACATACTGTATATAGCTGATGCAAAGCAATAAAAAAAAGCAACAGGTGGGGCACACTTTGCTATTTTAACCTCAGCTGTAAAACGTAAATAAACCTCCATGGTTTAGAAATGCAATCCATGTAGAAGGGAAAGTTTGGTCTATAATTATGCTGGAAGGAGGACCAGGCTAGTTGCAATAAAATCATCATCATCACACTCATTGAGAGGGGAAGCTTAGGTTTGTAGCTTTTTGGCCAATTCCTGTATTTTGTCAAAGCCCTACCTGTTAATGATTATATTAGCCTGAGGACCTAATAAGTAGGGATGATTTGTATCAGAGGAAGCTTTCCTGGTTGTTTCTGTCTGATTCTCATTCTCATTCTCTCTCTCTCTCTCTCTCTCTCTCTCTCTCTCTCTCTCTCTCTCTCTCTCTCTCTCCCCACTCACAATATAATATACTATTGTCATATGTAATTAGTCAGCTATAGATCAGAAACAAAGTGCACTCAGGTAACTATCTAAATTATGCACCATTTATATCAAAGAGTATGTTTTATTTTATCTTTAGGACAAATACTACTTTGGAATTTGCCTAAAGCATAGTCATTTCTTTATCTCCAATGCTGTCTCGGCTCACTGTGTGTTAAATGGTGTTTAAATGACAGGAAGGGAGCGCAAGGGTTTCAATTAGCTTCAATTTCCTGCCAGCTCAGCTTAACCAGGTGCTGGCCTGAAGGACTTAAACCACCTATCCAGCTGGAAATCTTTCTTTCTTATCAGACCCCGATTCACATGTAGACGGCACAGCTACAGTAAGGCTTCCAGTAGGGGTAAAACAATTGGGAAGATTCCAAGGGCCCTGAATGGTTTATAGATCAATTAAATTGTGGGTTCTAATTAGATGTTGTCATGGGGCATTCCATTCCAAACTGCTCCCATTTAAAGGTAGGGTAACACACACACACACACACACACACACACACACACACACACACACACACACACACACACACACACACACACGTAGACAAAGATCAGATCAGACCCCCTAGGGGTCCCGGACCCCCTGTTGAAGACCCCTGGTTTATAGATCAATTAAATTGGGGGTTCAAATTGGATGTTGTCATGGGGCATTCCATTCCAAACTGCTCCCATTTAAAGGTAGGGTAACACACACACACACACACACACACACACACACACACACACACACACACACACACACACACACACACACACACACACACACACACACACACGTAGACAAAGATCAGATGAAAAGCAACGTGATCCTGGCAGTGAGTGAAGAGTAGTGTAATCATTGAAGTTAACGTCCTGGACAACATGTTGGGGCATGTTGCAAGCACCATGATGGTCAGCCAGTGTGTGGGCTGTTTGTTAAAGCAGGAAACCTTTGGTTTACTATAATTATTTGAAAGTGGTGTATTCATTTTATTTAGTGTCTGAAGAAAGTTTTCCCTTGAAATAATTGGAAAATGATTATGATCAGTTTGTCATTAGGAATTACTTATTGCATGCATGAATGTGATTGGTCTTACCTGTAAGCTTCCTAGTAAGATCTCTTATGTTTTATGTCTGCTGTTCTATCTACCATGACTGCTCAGCAGAGTTGCACTAGGTCACTGTCCTGGGCTAGGATCCTTACAGTAACAGAGATAATGAAAGACATGGAGAAATACACAATTTCAGTAGCCTACCATGACTCCATTATTTAATCAACAAAATACAATTAAGGCTTTTTCAAACCATCTCCTAAAAACTCCTGTTTACTCCTGTTTATCCTGATGCATTTTATTGCACACTCTCTTTCAAGATAGCATTGTTCATACTGTAAAATGGTGTAGTTTGACACATTTCACATCAAATTAATGATTAATAAAAAATTACCCTCATATACACAGCTGAGAATTTAGCTAATTGTAGCCTTATGTTTGCTGTGACCTGGTTTGAGACTGACCTGAAGAAAGGAAATCGTTCTCAGATTCATTGATATTGACAGCTGCCTCAGACGAGCCTTTAAAATCTACCTGTCACTACATGCAACACATGTTGGGCTCACTCTGAAAACGGGTCAAGACTGTTGATGTATGCGTGCACACGCACGCACGCACTGTGACGCACACACATCCTGTCGGTCTTCCCTTGCCTAGCAACACTTGCTATGCTTCAGATATTTTATACCACTTTGTGTAGCTTTGTGTATAACTTAGTGTTTTAGGGGTTCCCCCCTAAAACACTTCTGGGGTCATTTTAATGTCTGCTCAGTCTTTTGTGTGCACCCCAGGCAGTTTTTAAGTTGCTTGATTCAATATTTAGATATTTAATATTCATTTGATAAGACACGCCACCCTCCTAGAGTATTATATTAGCGCATTCACTTCATGTTAACCAGGTTAGACTCATTGAAAACACACACCCCTGGTTCTGGTATCTGATATTGTCCTAATGCATGAGGGGACAGTCACGTGTTTATATTATTTTACTTATTTATATATTTTTCATTTTAAATGTCCCCTAATCCATTAGAAGGACAATATCAGTCACCAGAACCAGGGACGTATGTTTTAAATAAGTCTAACATGGTTAACGTGGAGTTTGAAGTTGAATCTTGGCTTATTGGAGAGTTGCGTGTCTAATCAAATGAATATCAAATATCTAAATATTGAATCAAACAACTTAAAATCTGTCTGGGGTGCACACAAAAGTCTGAGTAAATGTGAAAATGAGCCTTTAAGTGTTTTAAAGTGAAATACCCCTTTAAATTTGAATACCGATGGGTTTGCTGACATCAATAGTGAAAGTTGCGTGCGTGCGTGCATCTGTGTGCATGTACACATGCATGTGGGAGAGTGTGTGTGTGTGTGTGGCGCCTTTGCAGTGACAGAAGTGTGTCCGTCGTAACGTATGCATGACGATGTCCCAGTGAGAGGTCAGAGGTCCCAGTGGACACTCAGTTTCAGGCAGGGGGTCTCAGAGTAGACTTAGTGGTCAGCAGTCGCATTCCAAGGCCCCCACAAGACAGTCAGGACCCAGGGGGAGGCTCTGTGGAGTGCCTGTTTAACTTTTCACCCCTCCACACAGAGGTGTCGTGGCAGGAATGTGGCTCAGGTGTGTAAATCAGTCAGTGAGATCAGACACCCCAAAATAGACATGTCAATCATATACTATACTGTAGACAGAGAGAGACTGACTGACAGATTCAACCTGCTTACTCGATATCCTGGACAAGTGGACATGCATGACGTTTGAGAAGTTCAAGATTCAATCTCAAGTGGCCAGTTGTGATCTTTGTTTTTATGAAAGACCCAGCATCTCGAACTAACAGCATTTCAGAAACATATTATTTTCCAAAAATTGCATTGTTTAAGTGTAAGATGAATTAACCGATGCTCAGATAAAGTGTCCCACAATTTAAGTGTAAGATGAGGAAAAGTGATTAACTAATGCTCTGATAACCCAGGAGGAACCACACCTGCGTGAAGTGTCCCGCAGTTTACGTGTAAGATGGAGAACAGTGATTAACTGATTCTCTGATAACCCAGGAAGAACCATAACTGTGAAAACTGTCCCACGGTTTAAGTGAAGAACAGTGATTAATGGGCTGAACTGAGGAACTCTACTACCTCATCTCCAGATCACTAACATGCCGGCAGATACTCTTGTCTATGATGAGGGATGGGTTGCTCACACTCCTGTTACAGGTCAGTAGGATAGTTGTGAGCAGTCATCCTGTCCTGTAGGTGTGTGGCTGTGTTTGTTTAAAAAATAGTAATTTGATCATTTCCTGCAAAGTTATAGTAGAGATCTGAAATGTCCACTTTCCATTACAAATGTTACATTTGCAGGCATTTACCATAGCTCTTATAGTAACTCTTGTAACATTCTTAGAACAACATTAAACAAGTGAATAGTTATAGGAGATTGATGCATTGCTGAAGGACCAATTGACAGGATATAGGGCCACTCACTCTGACAAATCAAATGTTGTCTTTCTTGTTAGAAGAGAAAACAAAACTCTCTTGTCTTGTAATGCCAGTGACCTCAACCACTGGTCATTCCCACTGTCTGCTGGGAATTTCTATGGGAAAAGTAATAAACAAGCAGTGACCAGGTTACAAACTCCCTACAGCCATTCACAATGTGTGGGAAAACAAGGCAGTAAATACTTGTTTTTACAAGTGGGTGCATGGCTCACATAGTGTATACCCTCTCCTTGTCCATCAGGCATGAACTCCAGGAAGCCACAGGCTATGAGAAGAAGGCCTCAGTAGTGTCAGACTTGTCCAGACAGTTATGGGCTTTCTTTCCTCTTTGTATCAGTTTATCTTTTTAAATGCCCCAAGATGGACAGTGGGAGAGATATGGGAAACTGTCAGATCTTCAATACATGCTTACTGGTCCTTATGAATCCAGTGCCTATCCATGGATATGTGGAAAAACTGAAAAAGAAGGAATTAAACTGTGGCGATCAAGTGATCAAAAAAAGCGAAAGAGAGAACAGTGCTTTCATATTATGTTCTATATCTCAAATAGTTAGCATATTTCACGAAATGCTCCTTTGTCTTTGGCAAGCTTAGATGGAAAAAGGTGTAAGGTTTCACTAGAAATGGCAATTAAACTGTACTGATGCACTGATTGACACAAGACAGACAAAGAACACTACCTCTATGTACTCAAGAGTCAAGCTGAATCAGCCTCTGTAGTGTTCTTTCTTTTCTTTTTTTTAATAGAGATAATATTCTTTTCCAGCTCTGGAGGGAGATCATAGGCCCATGGGTGTTATGTGATCATTCGGGAGTAGGAATGCACTTCATTGGAGCCTCCAGACTCCAGGGGCCACAGACAGAACAGGCCCTAGTAATGAAGTGGGGCGACATAGCAGACAGGTGTGCATGCGTGTGTGTGTGTGTGTGTGTGTGTGTGTGTGTGTGTGTGTGTGTGTGTGTGTGTGTGTGTGTGTGTGTGTGTGTGTGTGTGTGTGTGTGTGTGTGTGTGTGTGTGTGTGTGTGTGTGTGTGTGTGTGTGTGTGTGTGTGTGCATGTGCGTGTGCGTGTGTGTGTGTGCTTGAGGGAGGGAGGGCACCAGTAGGATCTCCTTTCAAAGACCCCCTCGCCACCACCCGTTTCCCCTTTGCTTTCCTGGCTCCCCCAGAAATCCAAACTGATCTCTGATAGACTGATAACCCATAGATTCCGTCTGCAGTGGTGCCTCTTCAACAGAATGGCCGGAATGGGCCTGGGGGGTGGCGGGATGTATGCATGTGCGTGTGTGCATAGGTGAGCAGCTGTGTTTATGCGCACCTGAGTATCACTGCATCTGTACACACATAGAAAACTTTCCGAATCAGTGAATCACCTGACATGGTCAAGTGTCTGTCTTTACAGTAGTACAGTAAGCCTGTATGCTTACTGAGTGGCTCATATAGGTCACAGTCATGTACACCCCTGTTTCCTAACTGTGTCTATGCACTTGAGCTGTCTGCTGTGTCAACAGCCAGCAAACGATTTATGGCCTTGTGGTGCCACTGTTTTGGGGGGAGCACTCTGACTGTAGAAGAAGCTGGGGAATCTCACGCCCCCCCTGCCCTCCCCCCTTCCCTCCAAGATCCCAACAGTTCTCTTTCGCATGCACCCTTTTCTCACTTTGGAGGACCAAGACTTCCTTAATATGATCTTGTATCGTTCTGGTCTATTCTGTTGTCTTTTGCCCTTATTTCTTCTCAGCCAAATTCAACATCAAACGTACAGTATGTGGCTTGCAGAAATCTACAATGCCAAAGTTTAACTTATTTTTGTCATTATTTTTGCTTCACGTTCCGATCACCTCATTCTGTATCTCCATCTTTGTCTTTTTGTCCTCCACTCCCTTTCATTTGGTCTTGAACTATGGGTGGCTGGGGGTGGGGGGGGGGGTGCTGGTGGTGTTGAGTTATGATGCCTGGCTCCAGCAGTTATTCTTATCTGCTCTCATATGGCAAAGCTGTTTCTGCCCGCCAGTAAGTTTACAGAGGTGACATGATGTCACTGTACCACACTATGGCTTCCAGAGGGAGAATGCACTATGGACGGCCCTGTCTCACCTTCATACACTGCACCCCACCCGACACACGCACCCCACTGCTCTACTGTTTATTGTTTAGTGTGTATTCGGATCCACTTTAGCTACTACTCTTGTAGCAGTTACTCTTTCTTGGGTCTACACGAGGCATCACATTACATTACATGACAATATTGTACACAAAGGTGAAATAAATAAAGTATGTTTATTTTGGATTACATAAAAAGTCAAACAAGATCAGCCAACAGGTTTACAGTACACTAGCTCTTACAAGGTTACGGTGCAGTATATCAAAACAAGTCATAAGACAATCCCAAACATTCTGTGATACCACTCTAGTCTACTGTATACAGCTTTGGTAGCTGGTAGATTTCTTCAGTGTGATGCCAAGTGTGTGTCTGTGTCAGTACTTAGGGTAAACTACACGGGTCAAAAGGGATACAGGGGTCGACACTGTGTCTCCTTGTGATTTGCAGCGCATTGCGGGCGGTCGTGTCACTGTCCCGAAGTTGGCAATCCAGCTACTGTGATGTGCAGATTTACAACACTGCTGCAACATGCTGTTGATGATACCGATGATGTCCGGTAGCCTTGATTCCAGTTATTAATATCTCCACCTCCGGCTTTCCTCAGATGAAGTCTTTGGAATTCATAGAGGAAATTAAGGTCAACTGTTGAGTAGAGTTCAGTATTTCAAAATATCATTTTCTATATCAACAAAAGTAAAAATACAGAAAAGGGAAATGTGAGAATACTCCATGTATCTTAATCATCAATGGATGGACCATATGTGAATGCAGAGATATTTGGATGCCAGGCATAGCTGCATGGAACACAGCCAGTATTTATACCAGTAGAATGATTAATGGAAGGGAAATCTAATAATGTTTCTGGTCCTCCCATCTTGTCAGTCACTGAGTGAGGATATTCTTGGATGGTTGCTCTTCCCTTGCATCATGCTGTTTAGACGTCAAAGTCTTCCTAATGATACCCTCTCTGGCCCGCTCTCCCACTGTCTCTATCTATGGTGTGTGGCACAGCTATGTAAATAGGAGCTGGTGAGGAATGTGCAATCAAAGGAGTCTGGCATTAAGGGTTGTTGTGCTCCTGAAGTACATACATATGTTTTTAGGTTTGATTGCTGACTCTACTTTGTGTAGACTTGTTTGGTCATTTTGGCCACATATGTACAATATGTACTATATTCGATTCCCTTTGTGCATTGTTCTACATGCAGTATTTCTTGACCTTTTGTTATTTTCATTGAAATACCAGTATTGCCAGATTTCTACTAATCTTGGTATTGGGATAGTCAATATTGGGTTTTGATACTGGATGATGATACTTTACTAAAGGTTATGGTTTAATTTATGGCAATGGTTAAGGGCTAACTAATCCACACAGAGATCTTAAAAGCTGGTGCTAATTTCATGCTGAAAAGCAGCCTTGGTTATGTGACCTTATAGTTACAAGGTCAGCAAATATTAGGTTCCTGGCCCTCCTACACTGCAGAACAAAACATGCAAGTGCTCACAGGAGGAGACCATTTTATGGGTTCTTAGCAAACCTGTGCATAAGGCACAATGTACACCTAGTTATCTTGCTAGCTTGTTTCCGGCATCTCTTGATTAAGTAGCAACTTAGAGCCTCCTGGAGTGTATCCCAACTCAGGCCTAAAAGCATGAAAATGTCAGCCAACGATTCTTGATATGCTGCTTCTCTGATATACTGTAGGCCTACTGCCGTAGCTATGCCAGCGATTAGCATCAATCACCCTATGGCTAATTTATTAAGGGACTGAAAACAGGGACATCTGGAAACGTGTTTGGCCTATAAAACATTTCATCCCGGAGAAATTATTAGTATTGTCAGTTTGAATGAAAGTCTAGGAAATGTGAGCTTGTGGCTGAGCCAGCCACACCGTGTTCCGGGGCTGATACGCAGTCTAACTGTTTGTCATAAAGATTGCAATAAATGAGTTCATAAATCATCTACGACCTCAGGGAGAGTCGTGAACAAGCATTTCGACTTCTATTTCTGTTACTTTCATAAAAGTGTCACAGTTGTGGTTCCGGAGGAGCACAGCCATTGCTTAACCTCTCATTCTGTCCCCATGTTATTGCGCTCATAAATACCAAGCTTATCTTCTGAAAGACGGTTCAATGAGTTGAAAGTTGCATGTACTGTATCAATCAAATCTGCCAATCACTCAAATTGACACATTTCCAGTTACTGACGTTCAAATGTCTCTGTTTTTGGTTTGATTTTGCAAGTTTCATGCCAGCTCAGAAAACAATATCAGGCAGCTTGCCTTGTACAATAGCAAGCAGCAAGAATGAGAATTTCTTCTCTTCTGTATTGTGAACAATAATGTGGTGGAGACATACAGCTATATCCACAATGTTAACTTAAGTGTTTTACTGTGCAGGCAGAGAGGCAGTAATCCATGGCTGTAGGAGATCTGGCCCACCCAGTCTGTGGCCTGCTGTCCTTTTCAGTTGTTCATTCCCACTGTGAGCACAATGCCGACACATGGAATAAGCGTGCGTGTGTGTGTGTGTGTGTGTGTGTGTGTGTGTGTGTGTGTGTGTGTGTGTGTGTGTGTGTGTGTGTGTGTGTGTGTGTGTGTGTGTGTGTGTGCGTGTGCGTGCGCGTGAGTATGTCTGTGCGTGTGTAGGGTGGGGGGTTACAGCTGTCAATCTACCCATAATCTGCAATTCTGGCACAAAGAAATTGAAATGTTTCCTATGGGAGAATGTGTGGGAGGGGAAGGGGGAATAGAGGGAGAGAGAAACAAAAGCAGGCAGCAAGGGGGCTGATCCACTACAAAGCGACTGTTATGAGGTAAACAGGAATATATAGAAAAGGATGACACAAAGGGACAAGGGACACAGTTCTGATACTTCTAGTTTGACGATGCCTTCTGTTGTCCCTGTGAAAAGGACACAGTTACACAGTGTAATAAAGCCAATGAGAAGGCAGAGAGACCATGACTGAATGGCAGATGTCACTCAGAGAGCTTTGGGACAGTGGCTTGACTAAATGATTGACCTTAAATGAATGTTGATGTCGTCAGACAAATAAGACTGACTACCCTGATGTCATTTCAAGCATGTCACGTTACATCTGTGAGTCTGTGACTGCGTTTCAGATCTACATGTCGGGGGGAATAGGTCGACATTGAATAGCTGTTTTTGTTATAGGTCTTGGTAGTCCTATTCTGAACAATCAATTGTATTGGAGGAAGATAACATGATTAATGTGATCATTCATCTCATTCTGGGGGAAAAAATCTTGTAAAACTGGGTTTCATGTTGCACTGAAAAATACAGGTATTGTACAGTGCACATTTACCTGTATCAGATCATTTAAATTGATTATAATCCAATTTATTTACTGGGATTTTTCACTTAACTTGAATTTATTTGTCACTGTCATTAGTCATGGGAATATCGCCCAGTTACTTGTGGCAGAAATACATTCTGTGTTCATCCAGACCAAACGTCTGCCCCAGGTCTTGAAGCAGCACAGAAACCCAAGGCTGCCAGTATATCTATTCTGTATGCTGAAACAGAGAGGTCTCTTTGTCTGTGCTGTGTACACTTGATAATCCTAGATGATAACCACTCCGCTAAGCTTCTCTGTACTGTATATCAGCCGCAAAGCAGGCCTGCCGCCAAGGCACACTTTCCACATCACAAAAAAAGCCTGCAACAATTTGTCATTCATGGTCTGCCAGAGAGTTCTGAAGATGAGATGTATTTTATGTCAGAGTAGAACAAGTGCCTCTCTAAGGTTGATTAATGTTTAAGTTCCACTAGGCTCCGCTTGGTTCCTGTCCATTAGGTCAGGTTTGATACAATCGTGTCATTTAGCAGAATGCAGCATGCGTGTGTGAGGGGGTTTATACCACTGTAAAGGAACATGGACGAGAGACACTTATGTCACACAAGAGGAAGCAGTTCAAAGAGAGCTGTCTGACTTTTACATTGATCATGTGTGTTGTACCTACAGTATGAACCTCTGAAGAATTTGGGGCAGGCAAAGACAGACATGATACATGTTTCCTTGTATTTTTAGCTTTGACTGTCAGAAATATGAGCATGGTGAAGGTTAGCCTGCCTGCTGGGCTACTGTGAAAGTTGAAGCTCTGTGTCTCCAACTCGGCGCAAAGGCTGTGTGTGTGTGTGTGTGTGTGTGTGTGTGTGTGTGTGTGTGTGTGTGTGTGTGTGTGTGTGTGTGTGTGTGTGTGTGTGTGTGTGTGTGTGTGTGTGTGTGTGTGTGTGTGTGTGTGTGTGTGTGTGTGTGTGTGTGTGTGTGTGCGTGTGTGTGCGCGCGATTGTGCACTCACGTGTGTGTGTGTATTTGTAGAGCATCACTGAATTGGAAACAGATTGATTGGTACTGTGGTGTTGGGTATATTCATATTAGAATGTTATGTTCAGGAAGCCATATTAGCTCTTTCACAGTGTCCATATGTACGGTAAACTAAGTAAATGTTACCTAGAGTAGTGTTCAGAAGAGCAATTTTTGTGCTTTTAAAAGTACAGTACTTTTCAATACAAGTACACTTACTTCAACTTGAGTAATACTAAGTCAACTAACTGTACTTCCACTTAATTATGCTATTCTTGTACTCGTTCTCTCTTAATTAAACCTGAGGTGGTACTGTAAGAACAAGAGAGAAGTACATCACAAATCACAATCTCCTGGTATGTGTGATTGACTCAGATTTCAAGTCGTAGTGAAATGAATATGGTATGTAACTCATCATAACATCTCTCAGGTAATTAATTCAACCAGTAGAGACATTTTCCAACACAGTCAATGTCCAGGAAAATCCACTCATTCCACATATAGTATTCAATCTGTTATGTCTCGGCATGACTATAGTCTTCATGTTGTCATGTGGGTTGGAGTGGTCCCATCACATCTTCCTAAAGGAATACGGTACCCACAGATCATACCTCCCCGCACCCAAACCCCCCAAAGTGTTTTCATTCTCCCCAGTCACATAGCAGAAAGACCACAGTGCCTTTCTCCGTCACTGAGGCAAATCCCAAATCCATGCCGG
The DNA here is from genome assembly GCF_963454915.1 of Gymnoscopelus microlampas. Taxonomy (NCBI): domain Eukaryota; kingdom Metazoa; phylum Chordata; class Actinopteri; order Myctophiformes; family Myctophidae; genus Gymnoscopelus; species Gymnoscopelus microlampas. Next base: position 40,136,815 of record NC_139939.1, read on the forward strand.
CTCATTGTGCAGGGAAGCACAAGCCCCTTGCTATTGTCCTCTTTAGAGTGAGGTGTTTGTTTTTCCTACTTCTCTTCTGACAGGCAAGGTGTCTGGTTCACCTGCGTGCCTCGACCTCAACCTATGCCCTAAGAATTTGTTTAATATTTTTTGAGGCATTTCCTGTTTCATTAGATAACACAGCAGCCAGAGTCAGAGAAGCCAACACAATTAGAACTGGGTTTGTGCCTTTGTGGTGCAGGAAACTGACAGATTCACCCGGATGGTTTGCCCCATGTTAGATTCTAATTTGTGGATTGGAAAGAAATGGCAATTCATCACCAAATGTCTGTTTTAGTGTTCAGACAAACTCGGTCAGACCCTCTTTATCCCACTGAACCTCTGAAGCAGTGTGTGGTCAACATGTCCTCTGTTGCTGTGACCAGCCATGCACGGCCAAGGAGAAACAGCCCCAAGTCTAATCGGCCTAAACCTAAAGAACCCACTGAGCCTTGGCCATTCGCACAAAAGGTCAGAGGTCACAAGCCCTGTGAGACCAAAGGATAGGGGGGTACTTGGCGGCGGTACAAAAAAAAGGCCTCACAAAAACTGTGATAATGCAACGAAAGTGTTGAAGAATCTCTGAAGCAGCGGTGTCAAGGGAGCTGACCGAGAGAGGTCTGACGGTGCTCGTTTGTGGGATTACCTGAATCATGAGATAGCACGGATTAAGAGCAGGATTGGGCATGGAGCCGCGGATCAGTGGCAGGTGACGCCGCACTTTAGCCGATTCATGTCGGGTGCTCCTCGGTTCAAATGTGTGTTTTATGAGCGCGGGCCCCTCTGTTGCAGACGATAATGAGGGTCCATACAAGTTAGCTGAGAAAATGACCTACATTACAAAAACTTAATCTGTTTAGTATCCCAAACTCACAGTACTACATACACCCGCGTGTGCATGCGCACGCACACACACACACACACACACACACACACACACACACACACACACACACACACACACACACACACACACACACACACACACACACACACGCACACCAACTAATTACGTATCACACTTTGCTGTCACACCTGGTGATGACAAATGGTAGCTAATGGAGCTTCAAAGTCTTACCCTACAGTATAATTAAAAATACCTTGCAGAGATTCCTATTGAGAGAGAGAGAGAGAGAGAGAGAGAGAGAGAGAGAGAGAGAGAGAGAGAGAGAGAGAGAGAGAGAGAGAGAGAGAGAGAGAGAGAGAGAGAGAGAGAGAGAGAGAGAGAGAGAGAGAGAGAGAGAGAGAGAGAGAGAGAGAGAGAGAGAGAGAGAGAGAGAGAGAGAGAGAGAGAGAGAGAGGGGGGGGGAGGGGGGCATGAGGTGACCGGAGATAGAGAGTGGTTCAGAAGGCAAGGTCATAAAAAAAGCATATGTGAAATAAATTAAAGGATTTCTTTTGCACTGTAGGTCCTTGTCTGGCCCACATAGGTGGGACAGAATAATTGATGTGGGGATGAAGGGTTGACAGAGAGAGAGTGTGCCTGAGTGGGAAAGGAAGTGAGATACAAGGCGACACTCGAAGCCTAGTGAAGTGGGATTTAGTGAAGCTGTGGTATTAAGTTATCATGTTACCCTTCCAAATTTAAAATGGCTCCTAACGGATGCCTTTCAAGCTGGAGTGCTGAAAACGGATTTCAATTGAGACGCCTCAGTGGTTCTTTACAACAACAAATGGAAGTGGATGGAAGTGATGGTGCATTGACCTGAATACATTAGCATATTTTACTATTACTTTATTACTATTATTACTATACTTCTCTCAATAGTACTAGATCTTTATGGTACACTTCACAATACCATACTCCAGGGGTCTTCAACAGGGGGTCCGGGACCCCTAGGGGGTCCTCAGAGTTACTACAGGGGGTCCGCCAAATCTTTTTTGTGATTTTTTTTACCTTTACCACTTCACCCCTAGCATCCCTTTTCTGAGGAGAACTTTAACCAAAAATAGCAGATCTACAAGCTCACAACGCCTTGCGCTGCGAGGCGTTGTGAGCTTGTAGATCGGCTATTTTTGGCAAAGAGGTATATTGGTGTAGAGGAAAAAAGAGCAGACCAAGTAAAAACAAAAAAAGTTTAATTTGAAACGCAATTGTATACAATATAGAGGGGGTCCCTGCTTCATCTCTCTCTCAGCTAGGGGGTCCTTGGCCTGAAAAGGTTGAAGACCCCTGCCATACTCACTATAACAACTCTATATTTTAGTATACTGAGACCTACAGATGCAGTAGATTATTATTATTACTACTACTACTACTACTACTACTACTACTACTACTACTATATTTACTACACTATTCACAATATAATATACTTATTGTTGTATTACTATTCACTATATAGTAATATACCATTACTTACATTACTTTGTCTTACTATATTACTTACTATATTACAGGTGCATTATTACCAGTCTGCTATGATTTTACTATAGCTTGCTATGTTTGTACATTTGTTAAGGTGGAAACAAACTAAAGCCTCAGCCGTTCCGTCTCAACTGGTCCTGGATCTCCCTGGAGAAGGAGTATTACCTGGTGGATGAAGATGCTAAGTTCCTGGAGGTGACACTCAAACGCCGGGGTTACCTGGGAGAAACCTCTTTCGTCAGTAAGTGAATTTCATGTGACATCTGTCAACTTTGAAACTGACTACACAGTCAAATCCATAGTGATAATTTAATTCTTAAGGATTTTGGTTCCATTTCTACATCCTTTGAGTTAAGTTAACATGGATTTACTGTGTATAATAGTGAAAAAAGTATAAACACATGTATTTGAATGGATACAGTATTTTTTTATTTTAAAGCTATTAGCGTATTCAGTTGTTACTGTACTGTATATACTTGCCCGTAATAAGCCTTTGGTTTTGTTGCCCTGTAGAGTTGGAGGTGTAGATACAGTAGTAGTAGTCATTCATCACTGTTAACTCAGAATGCCCTCATTTGAAAGATAGCAGGCCTAGACAACAAGCCCTATTAAACTGTCACTTTGGTGGAAGACTGATTGCCCTCTTCTTAATTGTCCCCTCAGACTTTATTGATGTGGTATTACTGTGCCATTTGTAAAGGCTGCTGTACCATAAAACACCAAGCTAGACTGTCCCTTTGGTAATCTACATTGATTCCCTCTAAAGCTGGCCCCAGTTTACCCCATAGTTAAACTTAATCATTCTAACAACCAGTCACACCCAAAAGGATGCACCAATACTGCTGTCCAGTTTGAGTGATGTTTCACTTCCTGTGTCCTCTGGGAAAGCAACATAAACATGTTTGCTTTGCTACGGCTAACATTTTGCTGTCTTAGTTAATAAAATATGTTTCTTTCCAACAGACATAAATTAGACTTGTTTTGTGACAGATAGGTGGTAACATTTCAATCTCACCTTTTGTTGTCCAACCATCATAGTTATAGCCATTTCCAAGTTAATCACACTCTGAACATTCCATCACGTTTGTCTATTCCACTGGTTCCCAAACAGTGGATCGGGACCCATTTGTTGGGTCGCGGATCCATTTTCGCAAGTCGCGAGTGAATATCCCTGTATCTTTTTGTTTAGGAACCACTGTTCACATGTATAGCTACCACAACTACAAACACTTGAAACATTCCTGTTTCATATCAAAGTTCTAAAAGCTTGCATGTGTCCTGCCATCTCTTCTTCCCTTACCCATCAGGCATTGCCACTAAGGATGGCACCGCAGAGAAGGACAAGGACTTCCGTGGTAAAGCCCAGAAGCAGGTCCAGTTCAACCCAGGCCAGACCACGGCCACGTGGAGGGTGAAGATCTTCACTGACCAGGAGTTTGAGACCTCTGAGACCTTTGAAATCCAGCTGTCTGACCCAGTCATGTCTGTGCTGGAGTACCCCGACACCGCCACAGTGGAGATTGTGGACCCCGGCGATGGTAGGAATCATATCAGTTGATGTGCATTCAATCAATCAATCAGTCACTCAAACTGTATTAAGGACACATGGTCCATAGCAACATAAAAAATAACATACAAATACAAAGACAAACAGAGGCGAACAGAGTCCACACAAAATCATAAATTCATATACAGGCTTACACGCCAATGGTTCCATAGTTTAGAGATAAACCTGACCGAACTCAATACAGGGTTTGTCAGAATTAAACAAATCCCGTGCCCTGTGTTAAAGGCGAAAGATCCACAGCTCTAACATCCTGACCTCTCTTAGGAGAAGAGGTAAATTGATAAATGACAGCATCGACATTGATAGATTGGTGATATGAAATGGCTTCACTTTTGTGCTGCTCAGCTTGTTGTTTTTTCTCCCCCAAACAGAGTCGACCGTGTTCATCCCTGAAGGGGAGTACAGGATTGAAGAGGACATCGGAGAGCTCATTGTGCCCGTTCGTCGCTCTGGAGACGCCAGCCAGGAGCTCATGGTGGTCTGCTTCACTCAGCAAGGTGAGAGGAGTTGTTAGTTCATATAAATGAATCGTATACGCTGAAACACAACATTCCTGGTCATAAATGATATGGTTATGGTGTGTGTATGCATGATGAAAGAAACAATCTTTCATGCCCTAGATGTGTCTCAACGCTGCCCCTACTGGTAGAAATCTCTGGCCAAGTGTGCATTGTCTGGGGCTGATGTTTCCTCTTAATTTTTACAAATGGGGGTCCGTGGCAATAAATTCATTTGGGGGTCCTTGACGTGAAAATGTTTGCGAATCACTGGCATACGTACACACACACACACAGTAATCCTAACGCTGTCATTTGATCACTGAAAATGTATCAGTTATGTCTTGACATGGCACCTGTCACCCAACTAAAATACCCAACAACATTGGTAACCTTATCATCCCATATTTACCCTCAGCCACGGCCACTGGCACCATCCCGAGCTCCGTGCTCTCCTACTCCGACTACATCACGCGGGCCGAGGACCACACCAGCGTGCTGCGCTTCGACAAGGGAGAGCGTGAGAAGCCCTGCCGGATCATCATCATCGACGACTCGCTGTACGAGGAAGAGGAGAGCTTCAACGTCAGCCTCAGCATGCCCATGGGGGGCCAGGTGGGCGCTAGCTTCCCCAGCGCCAAGGTGACTATCCTGGCAGACAGTGACGATGGTGAGTATAGTGGTTGCGGTGTGTTTGTATTATTACGGCATGGCACCGAAGGAGCCTAGCCGTCTGGAACAGGGGTTGTCTGTATCTCTGTCTGTCTGTATCTCTGTCCCCACAAAGGTGCACCAATCATAGCTCAGCTCACACTGCTATGTTCATACAGCGATCCACAAGGCCTGAGTGTTTATTGATCACTCACAAATAGTAATGAAGTGTAGCTTGTCAGTGCAGGTTCACCGAATGAACACGAACCTGTAGAAAGCCAAGGCCACAGCCATCCATTTAAATGTAGCAATTAAGCAGTGAAATAATATGCAACCGTGTGTTTGTGCTTTGAAATCATATATTATAACCTGATCCTGTTGACCCAACCCAAGTTGAGAGTATCTACAGTAGGTTGGCATGGCACAGCACAGAGCCCTGTGCATGATCACAATCCACAGTTGATATAACATGAAGTCTAGGGAGAGTGGAACTACACATACTGTGGTTACATTCTTGTTTACAGTGGGAACAGGTGCGGGTGATCTTACACTACCACTTTGATCTGTGTCAGTGTCATTAATCTACAACAAGTACACTCATGGCGCCTGACCAAAGCCGTGCACTCAAAAAGCAAAAGCGACTCTTTCTCCCATGTGTGCAGCTTTTACTTGAGGTTCTTTGAGTGTTTACTCTCTGTTCCCTGTCTCCCATTCTTGAATGTCACACTCCTGTTTACTTAACATCTCTGGAGACAAAGAGCCCATGCTTCATCATCTTACTCATAGCAACTGCTGGTCTATGTTTTTATCTGTCTGTCTGCCTGTCTGCTTCTCTGTCTTTCTGCCTGCCTGCCTGTCTGTCAATCTGGATTTCTATTAGTCTGCTTGTCTTCCTGCCTACATCATATGCTGTACTGCATGTGCTTACCTGTCCTGTGTCTGTGTGTCTGCCTGTATTTACTCCTGTCTGTCTCTCGATGTGTCTATTTGTCTGCCTGTGTGCTTGTTAAAGTCTTAGACAACTAGAAACAAGTTAACGACAAACAGGTGCTGAGGTGGAGACTAGCTGTCTGACAGACGAAAGGACTTTAAACATGTTTTCGCTCCAGAGCCCCCCATCTTCATTGGCATTCAGTGAAGCACAGGGGAAACAGAGAGGGCATCTTTTTGTCTGCAGGGGCCAAAAGGCAGGTGGTGGTAAGCGAGGGCCCATTGTGGAGGGATTTCAAATGACGGGCATGTTTTCACTACAGCCCTCTGTTTGATGGTATTCAGCGCTGTGCTGAGCTTATTTGTGTTAAGAGATATCTCAGTCAGGCTACGGTTTGAAGGTTCAAATTCAAGAGGAATAGCCTTCCTTCTTTTTTCTTTTTTTTACATACGAAATAACAAAATAATTTGTCCCTAGCTTCTTTTGGTGTGCAGATCAAATATACATTTCTAAGGAAATATGGTAACACTTTATGGGTATTGTGAGGCATGAGCGTATTATAATGAGTCTGAAGCAATTTATACTTCAATGCATGACCCTGACGCTTGATAAAAAATAACATATTTTCAAAATATGTTTTTTTGTTTAATGCTCACTGAAAATAAGTGATTTTGAACTGAAAAAAGTGTTGTGACGTGCGACGAAATATAAATCAGCCCTGACTGCGGCTCCTTCCAGCCTGGTACCCTCCTACCCATCTCTCTCCTCCTCCTGTCTCTACTGTGTCTCTCCCACCATTCAATCAAGGCTCATTTCCCGGACTCACTTGTTCCAGTGACAGACGTGCTCGTAGAACAAGCATGCCTCCCAAGCAATTTGGAACTGGAGCACAATTGAACTTTATGTATAAATAATCAGCGTACATTCCCAGACATGTGGAGAGACAAGAGGAGCCTCCTCAATGTAAACCTCTATTGAGACTCTGCTTCTTGGTGGGTCCTCAAGGAGTGACACCCTCCACCATAAAGCTGGATGGATGTGTGTGTGTGTGTGTGTGTGTGTGTGTGTGTGTGTGTGTGTGTGTGTGTGTGTGTGTGTGTGTGCGTGTGCGTGTGCGTGCGAGAGTATATGGCTTCACATTTGTGCACTGATGAGTGTGTTAATGTTTTTGTGTGTGTGTGTGTGTGTGTGTGTGTGTGTGTGTGTGTGTGTGTGTGTGTGTGTGTGTGTGTGTGTGTGTGTGTGTGTGTGTGTGTGTGTGTGTGTGTGTGTGTGTGTGTGTGTGTGTGTGTGTGTGTGTGTGAGTGTGTAAAACCATCTGCCTGGCTGAGTAAACCTGTGGTTTGGACTCAGGCCAAGATCAGGCCTCCATTGTTATTTGTCTGGCTCTTCCTCCCAGTGATCTTTAACGTTGCCATGTTGGCACTTCTTACCCCCCAGCTCACCCCTTCGTCACTAAGTAGCAAATAGTTAGGTTGGTGGCCGAGATGCATTGAGAGCGTGCCAGATGTCCTCACTACAGCAGGACACTTTTCTGTTGTACCATCAGCCAAATTCTCAACAAAACCTATTGACAGTCCTGTTTCAAGGACAACTGATGCTGTGAATTATTTTCAGCCTCTGTTGCTAACCTTTTATTTTTTCAATGTTCTTGCATCTTTGCTATCAATTTGCTTTGATCTTAACTAAAGCCTAGTTCAGACCAAATATTTGCGACTAGATGTTTTAAGTCTTACAACAGTGTCGCACTCCTAAAATAACCGATCTACAAGCTCACAACGCATCACATCCATGATACGTTGTGAGCTTGTAGATTGGCTATTTGTGGAACACAACACCGTCGTACAAGGAGCATAAATTAAGCCTTAGAACATTGCAAAGAAAAAGAGCCTAGATCTGAATTACCCCTGCCCTTAGAGATGTTTGCTAGACTTGAGTACTTCGCAAGAACAAGAGGACTCTGCTTAGTAGCTACAGTACTCGAGATGTTTGCTAGAGGTATAAGCCTTTGCCTGTAGTAGAGACTTCTGCTAGAGGTAGTAGACGTTGCTACTACTACAGCGCTAAAGTGCAGTGTTAGCATCACTGAAGATAAGGATTCACAGTCGATAAATGGGTAATAGGCCTAAATCTGCACCCTCTATCAGTTCATCTGTGATGAACATGGGCTTTATGGGGGGGTGAGGAGAGATGAATGGGAACTGTGGGTTTCAGGGATATATGCATTCCTGCCTCTTCCCTCGCTGTCTGTGTTTTCCCAACCCATCCCCCCTTCACCCCACCTTCCTTATCACCTGCTACATCAGCAGACGTAGAGAACATCCCTGCCCTCTTTGCATGTGCGTAGACTGTGCACACACACACAAACACACACAGACACATCTTCCGTCTTCAGGTGTATCCTGAAGCCCTTGGCATTGAGTTCAGACAGAGCTGTCTGGCTTTAGTTGAGTAGGGGGAAGAGAGGTGGATGAGGGCAGGATAAAGAGGGATGACAGCTCTCTTCCTGTGTGGAGTTACAAATGACAGAGCTGACCCAGTCAGCCATGCCACTGTCTGTTTGTCCCTCAACCCATGTTTAAAACTGAAACATTATTAGTATCATAACAGGCAGTGTATTGTCCAGACTCAGACAATACACTGACAGATTTGCACTTAATCAAGGCGTGCAACTTTAAGCTGTAATTATTAGACTCAGCAACACTATGATTGATGTAATTACAATTGACAACTCATGTTATCAACTTATGTTCTCAAATATTTTTTGACCACCACAACATCACTCGGGCATCGGTCACTCCCAGAGGTTATCCCACAGAGGGCTATGACAAATTGTTCTGTGTTCTTTTCTTCTCGATTCTCTCTTTCCCAATTCTGACTCGTCCTGTAACAATTTCACCTGCTTTTTACACCTGTAATTGTGTGACGTGATAATAAAGTAGATTCTGATTCTGTCACCTCTCCATCTGCCCCACAGAGCCTTCATTGTACTTTGGGGAGCCTGAGTACACAGTGGATGAGAGTTCAGGTTATGTGGAAGTGAGAGTGTGGAGAACAGGGACAGACCTGTCCAAGACTGCTACCGTCACTGTCCGTTCCAGGAAGAATGAGCCCGTCTCTGCTGAAGGTAAGATCTGGTGCACTTGGTGAATGTAATGAATACTTATCTTAACCCATTAAGACTTGAGGCCGATTCAAAAAATGTCTTCTAAATCCTAACAGTTTTCAGTGGTGCTCAAACTTTTTCATGTCAAGGACCCCCAAAATGATATGTATTTGGCCCTGGACCCGCATCTTAAAATATTTTGTACCAGGGATCCCCAGAAGCAAAGATTTCAGCTAAAAAAAATCTGCTTTGAAAAATATATTCAAAGATTTGCACATTTCTTTTCACCAAGTGACGTGCTATGAGCTTGTATATAGTATTCACTATTTTTTGATAAATGCTTTCCCGGTTTTAATGGGTTAATATGTTCTTGAAATGTGCCTCATACTTTTTTTCACAGTTTTGTATTGTATTTTACATCATGCTGTAAAATATGGTAACTTTTCCCATTTTGTTTTAAACTCATCAGTGTTACTTGCCGATTGAGTTTTAAATGTGCTCCACAAATAAAGTTGGATTGCATTGGAGTCACCTCTGTCTCTGTGTCTCTCTGTCAGCTGGCCTGGACTATGTCGGCATCAGCCGAAACCTAGACTTCGCTCCAGGAGTGACCATGCAGACATTCAGGGTGACCATCCTGGATGACCTGGGCCAGCCAGAGCTGGAGGGCCCAGAGACGTTTGACCTGGTGCTGAGGATGCCCATGAACGCTGTGCTGGGAGAGCCCAGCAAAACCACCATCACCATCAACGATTCAGTCTCGGACCGTGAGTCTCGCACATAAACATACAGGCACATAAACATGCAAACACACATTTTCTAAATATTTACAGTAGGTTTCACTGCATGCTTATGGACATGAGCAACCACAATTACCATGGTATTTGATTTTTTTACCGTGGCAGCTTGGCTTATTTACATACAATTTTCCATTTTCCATGCAATGTGAGATAAACACAGGTTCCAAACAACAGTCAGTAGTTCCTCTTCTAAAGCAGGATTTATACTTAGTTGCACACCAGCGTCGCACACCGAAAATGGCAGATCAACAAGCTCACAACACTTCGTAGTGTGACACGTTATGAAGTAAGTATACATAAGGCTTAACGCAGTCATATCCCTGTGTTTACAGTGCCTAAGGTGCAGTTCAAGGAGGGCAGCTACAAGGTGGACGAGGCTGACGGGGAGGTCACGGTCACAGTGTACCGTAGTGGTGACATCAGCCTGGGCTCTACTGTACGCTGCTACACCCGCCAGGGATCTGCTCAGGTCATGATGGACTACGATGAGAGGCCCAACACTGACGCTTCAGTCATCACCTTCCTACCAGGTCAGAACCGACATCATACCCTATCTGTCTGTCTGTCTCTCTCTGCCTTCTCTCTCTCTCTCTGTATGTCTCAGTCACAACCTGTGTCTCCGTTTCTCACTCCATGCATCTCCTTTCATCTCTTCCATCTCCAGGTGAGAGTGAGAAGCCGTGCGTGGTGAAGCTGGTGGACAACTCCATCCACGAGGAGGACGAGGAGCTCCGTCTGGTCCTGGGATCCCCTAAGAGCAAATCTCCCTACGGAGCTTCCATAGGAGAGCAGAAAGAGACGGTGGTCACCATCACGGACGAGAAAGACAGTATGTTGCATTTTTTTTTGTATTTCGGTGAAGTATATGAGTATATTAAAACACACATATTAAGCTGTTGAAATGATTGCATCATTGCACATAAAAACAAGGAAACTCAAACTAGCTGGGGGCGGCCATAGCTGAGTGGTTAGTGAGCCCGCCTGGGGAGCCAGACCCCTGGTTGTCCCAGGTACGATTCCAGGCCATGACAGCAATGTGTCGATGTGTGTTCCCTTGAGCAAGACTCTTCACCCCTAATTGCTCCCCGGGCGCCAATGGAGGGAGAAGGCTGCCCACTGCTCCTAGTTGTTATAGGATGGGTTAAAAGCAGAGGACGAATTTCACGCTATGTGCATATACAGTATATACATATATACACATAATGTGACAAAATAACACCCCAAAGGAGTGGGGACTATTCTATTCTATTCTATTCTAAACTACTGCACATTTTGGTCACTTTAAAGTCTGAGGTGCTCGATACGTCAGTCCAACTGTCCTTCCTCTGTCCTCAGAGCCCGTCATCCGTTTCTCGGAGATCAAGTACAGCGTGCGTGAGCCCCAGGTGAAAGGAGATGTGGCGATTGTGAAGATTCCTATCCTGCGTACCGGAGACACGTCCAAGGTCTCTGTGGTCAGAGTTCACACCAAGGACGGCTCTGCCACCTCGGGAGAGGACTACAACCCCCTGTCAGAGGGTAAGGGACCAAACCATTCAGATAGGAAATTAGAAAAGAACCACATTAGCCTTAAATTTGGGCAATTTTTCAAATGATTTCAAACATTCAAACATTTAAAGATTTTTTTGCGTGTGTGTGTGTGTGTGTGTGTAAAGATGTGGAGTTCAAGGCGGGGGAAAAGGAACATTTTGTGGAAATTGAGATCCTGTATGACGGTCAAAGGGAGATGAGAGAGGCTTTTATCGTCCACATGAAACCTGATGAGAACATGGTGGCTGAAATACAGGTGAGACACACACACACACACACACACACACACACACACACACACAGAGAAAAACATCACAAGAAGCCATCAGCTGTGCCATGGGGCACACTCTTGTACAGTACGGCGTACCTCGGCACGTGAGCATGCGTCCAGTGTCAGTGTGTTTAAAATAGAGAGGCAGCAGCTGCCGCTGCTGTCAGCACGGCACAGTCACAGACCCTTATAAAAAGCTTGTCCCGCTGGAGAGGGATGCTGGGAGGAATGTGTGCCAGAGCCAAACAGTAGACTGACCTATAAACACAGCTATGTGCATTCTACACAGTCACTGTACCACCACCTTTCACCTGATAGGAAAATATTTGTACTGTTAAATTCATTATTAGCTACGACCAAGCAGCTAGTGTAAGACACTGCCAGTCGGTTTGTTGGTCTAACATTTTTATGTGCTGCCATAATACAAACTTTCTTCTATTTTTGCGTTGTACGTGAAATCTTAACTCATCCTAACTCACACATGCAAACTCTAGGCAAGCCATTGATGAGTTCATGAATGGATGGAGGGATTCATTGAGTTTAAGACATTCATCTCAGGCGGGGACATTGATTGGTGAAGCAATAGGAAGCGGCGTTGGAATCCAGCGCCTGGGTTTGGATCCGCCCTTCAAGACCATCGATTGGGCTCGTTCTTTCAGTCTAGGGCCCCATTGACTTTATGAGATTACACACACACACAAGCACACACTCAGATTGACCCTCTTATAGACGGCTGCAGAGCAACAGAAAAAGTTAACAGACTGAAAGAATAGATGGATGGACCGATGGATGAATGAATGAGTGGATGAATGTACAGTGCAGTCTTTTAGTAAGTCTTGTGTGACTTCTCCCACCAGATGAACAAGGCCATGGTGTACATTGAGGAGATGGACAGCGTGGCTGACGTCACCTTCCCTGCCGTGCCTGTGGTGGTCTCGCTACTTATGTACGACGACACGGCACGTGCCCAAGGCAACCCCCACCCCTCCACTGGTTACCCCGTTGTGTGCGTGACGGTAAGTGGGACCGTGCCCATCTGAGGGCCGTAGCGAGGACAAACTCATCAAGTACACATGAAGGACACAAATAACTCACACGGTGTAACATGGCATTTACACTGTAAAATCTTCTCTTCATTATTACAAATGGATATTGGATACCTCAACACTGAGGATTTTATTGTGTAGACAGACTCTAAGTAGACAACAAGCAATTTGTCATGTTTTTTCTAACCCCTGCACACTTTGACACACAGGCCTGTAACCCCAAGTACCACGACTTCGACAAGACAGGCTCCATCTGCTCAACAGAGAACATCAACGACACCCTGACACAGTACCGCTGGATGGTCAGCGCCCCCACCGGCTCGGACGGAGTCACCAGCCCCATGAATGAGGTGGACACCAACACCTTCTTCACCAACACCAAGTCCATCACCCTGGACTCCATCTACTTCCAGGCCGGCTCCAGGGTCCAGTGTGCCGCCAGGGCCTTCAACATCAACGGAGACGCAGGTCTGGAGCTCTCCAGCCCCATCGCGATTGTCAGCAAGGAGGAGGGTGAGTGCTGTAGAAAAGCGGGGGATGGGATGGGGGAGGAATGAGCACAGGAGGAGATTACGTGTGTATCGCAGGAGGCTTGTGGATTCAATACAATCCCTAGGACCAACCAGTCCATAGACCAACTAGTAGGGGTCAGCAGTGACAAGACGACACACAAGTGTATGGGGAATCAGGAAAATGGCATAATGACTGAACTGGGAGAAATCATAAATAAAAACAATGAGTGCTCATAATAAATGTGCACTTAATGTGATAGTTGAGGTTCTTACAATTAGGTATCCCACAGGTATTCCACAGTTCTTGTCAAGTAGCTGTTTTTAAATTGGCACAATGGTGGTCCACTGAAACCTTGTAAACATTTTGTTGCAATTCTAATGGAAACAAATGGGGTCTGCTACTAGGCAGTAGTCGACTGGCAATCTAGTCAGTGAACTACATGAAATGTTTTTGTTTTTATAGTACCTATAATTAAATCAAATACATTTTCTCTTAGGTATGTGTCAGCCTCGTATTCCAGGTACAGTTGGAGCTGAGCCGTTCTCTGCTAAAATACGCTACACCGGACCAGACGATCCAGACTTCCCCAACCTCATCAAACTTACTGTCAACATGCCTCACATGGACGGTGAGTGACCAACTCTGTTCCACATGAACAGCCTGCGTCAACATGAACATTTCAACCATTTTAGGCAACAATTGCGATTCCTTTTCAAACAATTGCAATCATACATGGGTCTTTTCTTAATTTAGCCTATGCCTCCAATTCCACATGATTTGTTTAATGTTTCCTATAGATATTTGTGTATATTATGTTCCTGGTGAGTTTGTGCAATTTTCATTCCAAAACGTTTCCCATTTGGGAAAACAAGAGTCCCAAACCTGAAGTTGAGGAACAAACTCTCGTCTCTCTGACCAACAGGAATGCTACCTGTGGTCTCCACACGACCCATGTCCAACTTCGAGCTCACCCTGAGCCCTGATGGCACACGGGTAGGAAACCATCGCTGCTCCAACCTGCTGGACTTCAACGAGATTCAGACGGGCCACGGCTTCATCACCGACGCCACCAAGAACCCCGAGATCATCGGCGAGACCTCCCCCTACCAGTACAGTGTGGCCATGCGCTCTGCCAACTCGCTCCGCTTTTACAGGAACCTCAACCTGGAGGCCTGTCTCTGGGAGTTCACCAGCTTCTACGACATGTCTGAGCTGCTCAACGACTGTGGAGGATCCATTGGCACGGACGGACAGGTACACATTTAGAAGATGCTGGTGGCCACACCATGTGGCTTACTTACCCATCCGTCACTCCTACCGCACTCCTCACCACTGTCCTTGCACCATTCTGACATACTTCTCTGTCACTACTGACTTCCTCATGCATTACCACACTTCCTCTCTCGGCACCCTATCATAATGCTTTCTGTAGGTCCACAAAGAAAGACACAGTGTAACTCCTTCTGACCTTCTCTATACAGTACTTCTCTATCAACACTCTCAGGGCAAACACATCTCTTCTAGTGCTCTTCTTGGCATAAACCCATACTGCTGCTCGCTCTAGCTTCCACTATTCTTTCCTATAACTTCATGCTGTGGCTTATCAGCTTTATAATCAGCTCTGTAATTACTACAGCTTTGTACATCACCCTTGTTCATGAACATTTTTATCAGTATACAGTACATACATTCTGATATTTTTGAAAATATAGATTTTTAAAATATTTTTTGAAAAGCTTTGGAAATTCTCACCTATAATGACATGCCTAAAATAGGGCTCCCAGGGTTAATGTGGTTAACTAATCTATATACAGTACATATTCAATTATATTAATTCATTCATGATTTTGAAATAGCATTGTTTTGATTAATTTTACCGCTATTTATTATTATTGTTATTTTATATTATTTGACAGATCATGTCACAGTTATTGTTTTGACTAATTGTGGAATTGTGTTGTATTTGTATGAAGGTAAAGGTGAATGCGTTTGTGTTTCTGTCTCCAGCACACTGACGTTACGTCCAAGCGCCAAGCTTTGATAATGCCTTGAAACTAATCATAAAAACGTTCAATCCTTGCTCTTCAGGTGTTGAACCTCGTGCAGTCGTACGTTACGCTGCGCGTCCCTCTCTACGTGTCCTACGTCTTCCACTCTCCTGTGGCCGTGGGGGGCTGGCAGCACTTCGACCTGCAGTCTGAACTGAAGCTCACCTTTGTGTACGACACGGCCATTCTGTGGCAGGATGGCATCGGCAGTCCACCTGAGGCTGAGCTGCAAGGTAACCGGAGCACTTAATACCTACACTGTAAAACCCTAGAAGTGTTCATTGAACTCTGATAGTGTGCAAATGTAACCAAATGGACTTGTAAGGCTCCATTTTGTTACAATTGTACACTATCAGACTTACAAACGGATAAATCAACACTTGACCGTGTACCCCTAATGCAAAACGAACAAACATAAAAACATTGAAACATCACATTTATGTTTACAAAAAAATAACTGTGCCAAAGATTCTACAAAAATATATACATTTTAAGTCTAAGTATAGTGTCCCAAGCATAAGCAAGTACGTAGTCTACATACTGTATATGAAAATATATTTTCAGAAGCAATGTGAAATATGTGTTATTTGTAGGAGTCATGTATCCAACTAGAATGAACATTTGTTGTTTGTAGGAGCCATGTATCCAACCAGCATGAGGATCAACGAGGAGGGACGTCTGGTGGTCAACTTCAAGACGGAGGCTCGCTTCAGGGGCCAGTTTGTCATGTCTCATCCAGGTATACATCCATGGTCACACATGCACACACACACACACACACACACACACACACACACACACACACACGCACACGCACACACTTAACCTATCCCATACGGCAGGGTCATTCTATATTGCCAGCTCCTATTGGATTCCACCGTGGCCCACATCCTCTCTGCATCTATTTCTGGTCTTCCACACTGGGTGTCCTTCCTGTGTCAAAGCACCAGGGGTCACAACAGCAAATGTCAAAATGACCCCAGACCGTTTACGGCGTGGAGAGAAATAGCGCAGACAATCTAGAATGTCAATGTTTCAACACAAATACACCCCCCAAGTCCGCATGATAAGTACTGAAAAATCTGTATGAAAAAAATGGACTTTACTTTATGTACAGTATGCATTGTTTTTGTCTTATGTTAAATGTATGTGTGTGTGTGTGTGTGTGTGTGTGTGTGTGTGTGTGTGTGTGTGTGTGTGTGTGTGTGTGTGTGTGTGTGTGTGTGTGTGTGTGTGTGTGTGTGTGTGTGTGTGTGTGTGTGTGTGTGTGTGTGTGTGTGTGTGTGTGTGTGTGCGCGCTCCCTCCCAGGATCCGGCCTGTCATCCATGGTGATGTGTGCAGACCACCCTGGCTTGACCTTCAGTCTGTCCTTGGTGCGGACGGAGCCCACCTACAACCAGCCCATGCAGCAGTGGAGCTTTGTCTCGGACTTTGCTGTGAGATACTCTCAATAATACCTGTGTGTGTGTTGAGCTTGTAGATTAGCTATTTTCTGTATTTGTGCACAGCACCGTTGTACAACAAAGTATGAAACAGGGCTTATGTGGTTAAACAAATATAACAGACTAATTGATATAGTCAATTTCCCTTTTTTTGTTTTTGCATCAATTAGTTGATATATAAAAAAATCTAAAATGTTATCAAAAACACTTCAGGAATATTTAATTAATCGGAAGAGTAATCAATAGAGAAATCACTGGGAAAAGAATGGACAGTTGTAGTCCTAATGCTTAGCATATGTATTTCTGTGTGTGACCTGTAGGTGCGGGACTACTCAGGGACCTACACGGTGAAGTTGATCCCGTGCAGTGCGTCTCCCAACGGCGAGTTTAGCATCCCTCCCGTCTGCCACCCCAGGGAGCCTCTCACCTTCGACATGTCCATCCGCTTCCAGCAGGTCAGCAGGGGAAAGAGAACATCAGCTTAATAACTAAATGCCAGGACATTACTGGCAGAACCCACTGAACCGTCAGATCCAAAAACACACATTGCTCTCTATAGCATGGGTCTTCAACAGGGGGGTCCGGGACCCCTAGAGGGTCCTCAGAGTCACTACAGGGGGGCCACCAAATCTTTGTGTGATTGGAACAGTTTTTTTTTTACATTAAACCCTAGCATCCCTATTCTGGGGGGTGGGGGTAACATTTGCAGAAAATAGCAGATCTACAAGCTCACAATGAGTCCCACTGCGACGCGTTGTGAGCTTGTAGATCGGCTATTTTCAGCGAAGAGGTTTGGTGTGGAGAGGAAAAAAGAGCACATTAAGTACAGAGCCAGAGGTCAAGTTTGCTAAGAACTTATAGCCTTGAATTCAGACTGATTCGCTCTGTTCGGCTGATTATATTTGAGTTATTATTACTTTAGTGAGTTTAAGTGGTATGTCTGAAAATGCATATTAAAAATAATCCAACATAGAAAAGATAATGTCCTCATATGCATATAAAAAAGATAATGTGTAAACAAATAAAAACAAAAACGTTAATTTACACAACACTGATGATAGATAGTGCTGTCAAACAAGTCTATGAAGTTTACGAGTCTACGAAATCTATGAAAAAGTTAACTATGAACACAATTGTATACAATATGAAGTGGGGGACCGTGCTTTCTCTCTCTTTCTCAGCTAAAATGGTTGTTGGTCTGAAAAACGTTGAAGACCCGTACCCAAGAGTTTAAAGTATTAACCCTTTGTTCTGTACTGCAGGTGAGCGATCCAGTGGCAGCTGAGTTCAGTTTGAACACCCAGATGTTCCTGCTGTCTAAGAAGGAGCTGTGGTTGTCTGATGGCTCCATGGGCTTCGGAGAGGGAACAGATACTGCTTTCCAAGAAGGTACTGCAACACTGACCCCTAGTGGAGGTTAATGATCATTACAGCTGCAGGCCCTGGTCGTCTCTACTCCTGCACTACCTAAAGCAGAAATATACCTAATATATAAATAAAGTAACTACAACAGCTGCTGGATTTCAATGCATTAGTTTCAGTGAAGCATACTTAAATTTAGCTGTTAGAATAAAAAGATAGATTTACCACAACAATAAACCATAGATTTTTGCATCAGGGGGGGGGGCATAAACCAGACTATTGTGTTTAGAAACCTTTCTGAATCATTATTACTTTTATTTAAAAATCGATATCTCATGTCTTTATTGGGATTTTTATATTTTCTGACATGACATACAGCCCCGATTGACTCATCATCTCTCCCTTCTTCATTGGTACCAGGCTCCTCCATCTATGGTCGTGTGATGGTGGACCCAGTCCAGAACCTGGGAGACTCCTTCGCCTGTAGCATTGAGAAGGTTTTCCTCTGCACCGGGGCAGATGGATACGTACCCAAGTACAATCCCACTAACAAGGAGTACGGCTGCTTGGCAGACGCTCCCTCACTGCTCTACCGCTTCAAGATCCTGGTAAGATCAAGTACAGTCACAGCAAGGAGCTGGGTGTTGTAGAGGCAGCATTTACACTCATCTCAAAAATGTACCTCTCCTCTCCTAACATTCTGCAGGACAAAGCCCAACCAGAGACACAGGCCACAGTGTTTGGAGACGTGTCCTTTGAGGCTACTCTGGCCCTAGACACCCCTGGAGGTCTGCCTCTGGTCAAACAGCCTGGATCAGATGGCTTCTCACTCTCCTCAACTCCTCTCTTCCAGGTCTGGATAAATGCACACACACACACGTGGTTGTAAAGTAGACATAGGGGCGACCCGATATCCAAATTGTTAGGGCTCTAATGCCTGACAGCGAGTCCCTGGTTCGATTCCCCGTTGGCCGGACCATTTGCTGTATGTCCCCTGCTCTCTCACTATTTCCTGTCTCTATACAATGTAAAAAAATCCACAAAAAAAAAACAACTGAAATTGGACAAAAGCAATAACCGAAACAGACCTTTTTGTTTTTTAATCAGCTAAAACATTGTGTGTGTGTCTGTGCTTCAGGTTGCTGCCGGTCGTGAGTGGTTCATCCACACCATCTACACGGTCCGCTCCCGAGAGAACGCCAACCGCCACCTTGGCAAGCGCAGCCTCGAGTACCTGCACCACAGCCTGTCGTCTGTGGTCGACCAGCCCCAATCCCTCACCTCTGAAGTGGCTGTGCGCCGTCGCCGTGCTGCCCCTGCCTTCCCCGCTCCTGATGCGACCCAGGACATTGGCGAGGATAATAACCGTGGTACCAACATCCAGCACATCTCCCTGGACCGCTCAGACCGCATGGTGGTCAACCAGCGCCAGCCCTGGTCCCCCGGCCGCAACCAAGAGCCCTACCTAGAGCGACCCCTGCTGGAGAGCTCGGGCAGGGAGGCGACGGACTCGTCCACCTTGCCCATGCTGGTGGGCCTTGCTGGCCTGGTCCTCCTCATCTGCCTGATTGCCACCGTGGTTTTACTGCTGCTACGGCGCAAGAGGAAGGAGAAGAAGCTCAGTCAGGTGCCTTCTAGTTCCTACGCTACCTCCTCTTCCTCCGCCTACAACAGCTACAGTGGAGGGCCTGCAGGTGTGTGGAATAGGTCAGACAGCTCTGAAGTCTAGCGGCTCCTCAACAATCCCTGACACACACACGACACCTGATAAGACTATGCCAGTCTCCTCCACCACAGTGCCTCTTCCTCAAAGCCCAACTCCTTAAAGCACTGAAGAAAAGATCAAGCCAGATCTCTGAACTCTGGACGGCAGTGCTGTATGTCAGTGCTTCTTCAGGCCCTTTATGTACAGGTAGCATACACACGCCAGAGTTACTGATCCCCAATGAAGCACTGTGGGTAACTCTTCATGTCATTTACCTGTACATGTATGTATATTTACAGGTTGCTGCGCCCTCTATTTTGCTGTCTGTAATAGATTGGCACTAAAAAAGAAGGGGCTGCAGCCCCCCCACCATCTGAGGATTGTAAAATGAACATATTTTAAGCCTTTCCTAGTTACTTAAAAATGCGTATTCACACCAGCAAAAGTCAACCTGATTTCTCTTGGTGAAAAGTATGAGATTTTTATAGTGCTCCAAAAAAAAGAAAAAGAAAAGCAAATTTAGTTTACCAACTTGTTTTTATTATTGTAATTCATTGTGTCAACCATTATCTTGTTATTTTTTTGTGGAGAGCAGAGTAAAATGGATTGAATGTTTTAAGCGAATGGTGATATGATAAATGTGTGTTTTTTTGTAATGTTGACAATGTAATGACACTTGTGCTTTACAAAAGCCACGGGTGCACTTGCCCACTGCAGAATGCCATTACGGTGCTATTCAAAGGGATTGTAATTGTGTCATTTTTATTCTTTTTTGAGAGTGCTACTGAACTATCCTTCAGAAATTGTTTTTATACATTTTTGTTCAGGTCTTTTGAGAATGTGTTTTAAAAATCACATGCAAAGCAATCTGTGTAAATATCAATGTAGGACTACATGAGCAGAAAATGGTATTAATACACTGGTGAAACTTGAAAAAAACCCAACAACTTATAGGACAATAAATCAATCTATGCTGTGTATGACAAGTCCTGAGAAAACCAATACAATACATATTTCATCTTTTTATGTTTTTTCATAGGTTAATGCTATTGGTCATCCTTTAATAAATTAAGCCATATTTTATACTTCACCGTTTGACAGTGCTGCACAAAAGTAGTGCAAATAGATCTATAAGCTCTAAGTCTGTAGATCTATTTTCGCTACAGGGACGCCAGGTTGAAAGTTATCAAGTCTGTCTGTGGGTTATTAATATTTCTCCACTGAAGTGTATTACTAAGAGCCTGTCACTAAATAACTACATTGGATCCATTGGAACGGATGTTCTTTTTCCTAAAGTAAGGGTTTTGGACATACATGGCTACCCAGCGACGACAATAGTTTCCCTCCATCGTTGATATAACGCATCGAATCAATCTGCTTAACGACATTGGGCACACCTGTTTTGTTTGTTAATAATTTTACGTGTCTTATTCTCTAGAAATTATTTTGGAAAAAATATTTATTTTTCAATCACTTCCAGATCCCATGACCTACCAATACAAGACAAACCCTAAAATAATTTCTGGCCACAAGAGGCACAACTATTTTCTTTGTCAACATGTTTCATTTATTTTGTTAAAAATGTTTTTTTGGAAATTGTATTTTTTCTTCCGAGTGTCCAGGTCACATGACTTATATCTAATAAGAATACTACACACTTGAGTGTCAATGTTAAAAATGTATTTAAAACAAGCAGTTTTCTTTCTTTTTTCTACAAAAGGTTTATTTGTGACGTTCAAAAAGACATTTTCTACTTCACATAGGAAGGTATTAGGACAAAAAAAGTATATTTAAAAAAGGGGGTACATCATTGTTTACAAGCAATGGAATGTGGTACAACCAACAAGCATAAATACATTTATCTTAACTCAAGTACTAGAAAGAAAAACAAAATGTAGAAAACGAAACAAAAATCAACCAAAAACTGCACAGCTGCAGTGTGTGCATACCTAGGGTGAGCGACTAACATGGCAAACCTGAGCACTTCCTAGAAAATAACCTTCTAGAACCAAACGCTAATGTAACCACTTAAGCCTGTTTTATACTTTGTCACACGAGGGTGTTGCACAGCAAAAATAGCCGATCTACAAGCTCACAACACGTCGTGGCCCATTGTAAGCTTGTAGATCAGCTATTTTCTCAAACATTTTTTTTGAAAGTTTAACTTAACTCAAAATAAGGAAACCAGGGTTAATGTGGTTATTAAAGTAGCGAAGTAGTAATTCAGTCCACTGGGAGGTTTTCTTTTTGTGTGTACAGTACAACATCACCATCATCACAACCCTTAAAGAACAAACATAGACGCTATGATTAAACCTAGAACTAGAGCTGGCTGCCGCTGTTACCTCCCTCCACTCCGGGGGGGGGGGCTTTCACAACTTGAGCTTTTTCCTGCGCCCACGTCCGTCTGGGGTTCCCTCAGATTTGCGCTTTTGTGCCTGGGGAAGCATGAAAGTAAGAGGTGGTAAATAATAAGGACAAGGGAGGAAAAAAATCTGTCTCAATGACTTTACAAGCAGATAGTGCTGGGTAATTCATAGTGCTGCAGAATATTGTAAATATTGAAACATTGTAAGTACTTTTAATGAGCCGTAGGAACTGTGTGAATCACAATAATTTGAAAACTCATCATTTTAACTTTGACCACTGCTGCTAGCCGAGGATGTGGTTGTCTTACCGAGCCACTAGTCTTTGGGCCTCGCTTCTTCTTTTCTGCCTTCTCTCTCTCCTCTAGTTCCATGTTCTCCCTCTCTATCAATGTGATCAGGGTGTTACATCTCCTTTGGAGCTCCTGCACACACAAGCACGAAAAGCACAGGACAACATATACATGAAGAAACAGACTTACAATGGGATAGTTATTACACTTTCAAACTAAGCAATATATCATACTCAAATGGCAATGTCATAATAGTTTTAAAATGACAATTAATGGATCATATTCTAGCTTTCAAAAATATTGGCAACAGGGTTCTTTTTCATGGTGATGTCCGACTATCAAGGGCAGTAGATACAGATATAAATGGATACAATCATATAATACAAATCAAACAACAGATACCACAGTAATACGCCCACACATTCAGAGTCACGGCAACCCAGCAGGTAATAATGCTTTACCTACAGGCTACAGTAGGCGGGATTATGTCAGACTACTCACCATGGCCGTCCTGGACTTGAGGAACCAGTCGAAGCGGAACTGTGGTGAGTTGCGTATGCACTGGCGCAGCTCGTCGTACACGCTCTCCTTGTCAAAGCCTAGCTTGTGTAGCATGCAGATAAGGAAGCGGTCCTCCTCCTCTGTGTAGTTCTTGCCCTTGTTGGTGCCGTAGGAGATACGCAGCTGGTGGAACGGTGCCTTGTAGCGTCCAATCTGAACACACACACACACACACACAGGTTAATTTAGATGTGATGGGAATTAAAAGACAAAATAATCTGTATTTACAAAACACCACAGCCTGTCTGCTTTGATGAAAACAAAATCACAGCAGAGGCAGAGCTACTGTCCTAATTGCCTCAATTAAAAGTCAATTAAGAGATAAGTACGACTTTACGAGTGCAAGACCTGAACATGAACCATCTAACAAACTTAATTAGGTATTTTAAACGGCAGTTGGATGCCATATGGCTGGCGGCTTGCTACCTTGGAATCCAGTGCCTTCTTAATGCTTATCCTCCTCTGGATCCTCGCCTCTCCTCTCTCGATTTGAGCCATGATCTTCTCAATGTCCTGGAGCTCGTTGCAGCGCTCCCAAAACACGGCTATTAGAAAAGAGATACACACAACTATTGATATACTATATATAAATATACACTTTATATAAACAAATTCCACAAGCTCTCTCTCACTGTAGTCGTCCCCTATACAAACACAGGTAATACCATGCACAGAGAACATGCCAATAATCAGTAAAGCATGATTTATAGTTAGTTGTGCAACAAAAATAGCAGGTATACGCGCTTACAACGCATTGAGCTTGTAGATCTGCAATTTTCTCCCCTGACACTGCCGTGCAATTAAGTACACATCGGTAACTGTCCTACATTATGTAGTAATGGTGAATTGCTGCATTACCGGAATATTCCATAACTTCTTCGGGCGTCTTGCCTTCCACCTCTCTGGCGATGTTCTCGATGTCGTCTCTACCCCACTTCTCGTTGGCTTTGATGAACTGATTAAAGTCACGTTTGTTCCAAATGGTGAAACCCTGCAGAGAAGGGCAACTGGTGAAAATGTGTCCAGTAATGATACAACCAAAAGGACATGTTTTATATAAGTTCAAGTTGCAGAGGTAATAAAGACTGGAGCAGCTCAGAATAATTAGTAAAGTTTTGTAGCAAATCTTTGAAAATATTGGAGGGAGGGGGTCCTTGGGCCTAAAACGTTTGGGGACGCCTGGTCTATGACATATGACTCCACATTTGGTCTAGGTTTCAGCCAGGTCAGAGGACTGTCTTTATCAAATGAAAGCTAAAGATTTCAAGTATAAAACATGTGAAACATTTGTGGAGGTACTTGTGTGGCCTACTGGCAGCGTGCCGTGCATACAAAGTTTGGTGCTGATCGGTCCAGTAGTTTGCAAGATAAGGTCGGTCGGTCCGGACAGGCGGTCGGATTTCACATCTAATATGTTTGTTGAATGTGTGAAGGAGGCGTGTACAAGCTAAAATAGGGAGACCGTCTCAGTACCTGTGAGAGAAGGTTCTCCTTCTCTTCCAGCTCCTCATCCGACAGGGCCTCGGCCTCGTCAATCTTTCCCTGTTCCTCCCTCTGGTGCAGGGCAGAGTTTGGCATTTCTGGGTTACGAGGAACCTGAAGGGGAGGCAACGCACATTCAGTTAGAATTTCATTCAATGTTAATGTGCTGGGAAAAAGGTTATCATCAAGTGAGGAGGTGATTTGCATTACCTTGTAGCCAATGGTCTTCCTATAATAAAGAATCTCTTTCTCGAGCAGCTCAAAGAGACGGGGAGGGAAGAACTGGAAGTCCTGGACATTGGGTTGCTTGGGCGGACGAGGAGCCTGGAAAGGAACAAGTGAGGTGTCTTCAAAACGCCTGGTAACACTTTTCTTCAAGTATTGCTCGCAAAGTTTTAGGAGGTTCAGTAACTTGCTAATGTGAGCTATCTTGGCTAAATGTCATTGTTTGGCATTTTGATAAACTATAGCTGTACATGGAATCCTCCTGTTGACACTGATGAAACCCAAATCTCAAACAAAACAAATCAGTGTTAGACTTAGTTTAACACTGTTTAAAACAGTTTACAGTTTGATGCAATAGCTTTGAGTAGGGGTGGTCGATATGGTGAAACTAACATAAAAAAGGTATCATGATGAATATCGTGATTGTTATATTGGCGGAAAAGAATCGTGATATAATATTTTGCCATATCGCCCACCCCTAGCTGTGAGTATTGTTTGAAAAGCCCCTTTTCGACCTACAGTACCTTGGGTGCTTTTGGCTCGCTGACTCTCAGTGCTTCTCTGAAGTAAGCATCCACAGCGTAGTTGGCCTTCCTCTCTCTCTTGGGCGGCTCGATCCAGTTAGTGATGACCTGAAGGAACAGAGGGCAACATCAAATACCTGTAGTGTACACTGTTCATTTGAGTAAAAAAAAAAAGTGCTCAGGAGCCGAGATAGTCTTTTTCAGTAATACTGTAAGTTAAACAAGAAGTGAATGGAGAAGCAAAAAAAAAAAAATTAAACTCGTTCTTGGCACTGAGGGCATTCAGAAAAAACTCTGGATATTTGGCACTCAGAGAGTTAAATATACAAAACATAAGTAATCTGTAAACAGCTGAAGATGCACATTTGCTACTGGACTTAAGTGAATGGGAAGGGTATGTTCTGATTAGATGTATTATTATATATTTCTGAAACACAATGTTTATTTGGATCTGATCTGCAAGCAACACCCCCGTTCATCCCTTGAACAAGACTTCCATGACCTCGGGATGGGGGTACATGAGCAGTATTTAACCGACCTTTTTCTTCTCCCTGTAGTCCTCTCCTTCAAAGTTGTAGACACTGGTGTTCTCTGTGTCCATGGAGAAGTTCCTCAGGGAGCTCTCGCCCATGTTGGACATTTTATCCTTCAGCTCGTTGGTCTAGTTAGCATACGAGATGGTAAAGACCATTTGATATAGTTAAAAACAAAGAAATAATACCCTGCATTAAATACCATGTATGAAATTAGTTTATAAATAGTATGTGGCAATTTTATTTCATTTGACAATACAATGGCAGAAGAGACACACAAAAGACCAGAAGAGAGACACAAAAAAGACCAAGGTTCAGATTAGAGTATGTCCCTGTAACGTGCTCACTGATGTAGCCACCTTCGTGGTCTCACACCTGCAATATTTGTTCTCTCACCTTCTTCTCTCCCCGCTCCAGGATCACATTGATGTCGTCATCTGTGATCTCGCTCTCCTTCGAAGCGAACACGTGCGTGGCGCCATGGCGAATGATGGAAAGCATCTCGTCCTTGCCCAACTTGTTGGCGCTGGGGTCCACTAGTCTTCCTAAAATACAGTTGAGTAAAACAAAAAAAATCCATAGTTGAACATTTCAAACCGCAATAAAATCTAATATAGTATTAAATGACAGCAATGGATGATCATTTTCTGGTCTTTTTTTAGTTTTATCATTTTATTTTTCTCCCCAATTTAGTCGTTCCGCCAATTGGTTCCTCCCAACACACATGTCTGTGTTGTCACTGCTGTCGTATCCTACTGGCTCACCTGCCATTGAGGAGCCCGCACCGGGAGGATGTAGAGCCTTCGTGCTACTCCTCCCGCCCAACACTCCCCGCTGACGGGTGCCGCCCCAGACCGTAGGAGTTCATGCAATGACCAATATCACCCTCCCCAGCCGGCTTAACTTCCCCAAACACGGGCCACGGTGGATTCGAACCCACAACCTCCGTTGTGATGGGCAGGGACTTTACCACTGCGCAACCCGAGCGCAGTGGTAAAAATCTATAAGAAAAACGTGCTAAGCTAGGTGGACCACTAAAGGTTTTGGTACCTTGTTGGATGACAATGGAGTCGAGGCGGAGCTTCATCTCGGCTCTCTCCACAATCCTCTCCTCCACTGTGTTCTCTGTGATGAAGCGGAACACGCGCACCTGCTTCTGCTGACCAATCCTGTGAGCTCGGTCCTGAGAGAGACAGGTGGGAACAGTTCCATTCATACAAAGATATAGGAACATGGCTAAAAGAAAATACCAATCAGACTAGAAATCCCATCATGCTGAAAACATATCTTTCTTTCTATGTATTTATTTAGATTTAACAAGCCATTTGTAATAATAGAAACACTTACATTTCAAAGTGTAAAAGCCATAGTACCCCATGAGGATCTTCTTTACTATGATTCACTGAGTACTTCAGTGTTGCCAACAAAACTCAATACATGTGGGATTACAATAACATTGACCTGGTATCATGGCTATATATCCTAATGTTATTTTACTGCTCTGTCAAACAGAAGTGAGGATTTTCTTGTTGAGTACTGACCATTGCCTGCAGGTCGACTTGAGGGTTCCAGTCTGAGTCATAGAGGATGACTACGTCAGCTGTGGCCAGGTTAATGCCCAGACCGCCAGCCCTGGTGCTCAACATGAAGATGAACTTAGAGCTGTTGGGCTCATTGTATGCGTTGATGGAGATCTGGAAAAACACAACATGATGACGAGGTAAATGACTAGTTATAATATTACTTTCTTAAATTATTATTAGAAGCTATACTAATTCTAGTAGCCTACTTGTGTATTTAATAATAATTCACGTCTACAAATGTATTTCTTTTAATGGTATTTTAATAAAGAATAGATAATTAATTAAGAATGACAGACAGGATGAAGAAGAGGATATTGAAATATCATATCAAGGTCCATTATTTATTGGGCATTTGAGCCACAGATGGACCACCATTTGATGAGATTTAACCTCTCAGACCCAAGACTTAAAATATTTTGTTGTCGTTGGATAAGATTTTGTCCACAATTCCATGCTGTATTGATGTTGGTACCATAGGAGAGATAACAGGCAAACGTTGATCAAAATAACAATTATTCAATTAAGTAATGCTGATGTTTAACAATCATTTAACTCTTGAGAGTGTAAAATTAAAGCAGATGGACCCGTAAGGGTTCATTTGGTTTCATTTTACACTCTCAAGAGTTAAAGATCTAACCAGGGTCCATTTGGTTACCAACTCTAGCTGGGGACTACCTGGAACCCCCTCAAGGACCACAGGTGGTCCCCGGACCACTGGTTGAGAACCACTGCATTGGAAGAACCCATGATATGAGAGTTTCAAACAAACAGCCAACCTGTCTCTCCTCGTGCGGGGTCTGACCGTCCAGACGACAGTAGTTGAAGTTCCTCCACATGCAGTAGTCCTCCAAGATGTCCAGTATCCTCGTCATCTGACTGAAGATCAGAATACGAGAACCTGCGAAAAGAGGGGCAGGAGTTTAGTGTCCGTCAGTCAAATATATACAGGAAACCGGGGCAGCTGGGCCAATAAGACGTCTCTGCTCACCCTGCTCCTTCATCTTGGGAAGCAGCTTGTCAAGCACAGCCATCTTGCCACTGTTGACCACCAGGTGGAGGTCGGTGGTGTAGGGGGGTCCGGGCTCAGCTCCGTCAAACAGGTACGGGTGGTTGCAGCACTTCCTCAGCTGCATGAGCACGTTCAGCAGACGCATCTTGTCCGTCTTCCCCGCAGAGTTCAGGATGTCGATGTCCTTCATCAGGATCTTGGTGTACCTGAGTTTTATGACGATATTCATTGTAATTCATTAGTATTGAAAGCCTTAATCTCTATAGCAATTAACTAGAAGGTTTACGATACATACTTGTACCACTCGCTATTATTAAGACATTACAACATTCTCTCTCTCCCAGTCTCTTAACCCATGCAATCTGGGAACGCATCTGTCATATTAGATTTCTTTGGCTATTCAAAAATAGCAGAAATATAAGCTCAGCTTAGCTTGTTGTTGCTTGTTCTTGAAAAATCATGAAAACTCTCTCTCTCTTTCAATATATATATTTTAAAGCAAACATTTGTAAAATATTTTGTTCCAGGGACCGCCCCAGAAGCAAAGATTTGAGTTACAAAATGTTTGCTTAAAAATATGTATATTCAAAGATTTGTACAACTTTTCACTATTTTTCAAAAATAGCAGATCTGCAAGCTCATAGTGCGGCCCTCCGTGCTATGAGCTTGTATATCTGCTATTTTTTAATAGCCAAATAAATCTAAAATGACAGATGCGTTCCCGGATTGAATGGGTTAAAGTTACTGAAAATACTAGTTAGGGACACTTACCACTCTCTTTGCATCTTGCTCAGGCCCACATACATCTTAACCTCTTTCTTAGGAAGCAGAGACTTCTCCACATCGGCTTTGATACGACGGAGCAAGAAGGGACGCAGGACCTACACAGAATACAATGTAATTCAATGCAAAAAGCTGCCTGAATACACACAGACATATTTGCTGATAAAAATAGAACTATTCTCTGCGAGTAGAATATTCTGTTCCATAAAAATACGTACAGTGTGAAGACGCTCCACCAGCTTTGTATCACCCAGGCAGTTGTTTGTGTCGAACCAGGAATCAAAGTCCTTTGAAGACAAACAGAGGCTCAATTAGTTTGTTGATACGACATACCTAGTTTTCTACATTGAGGGACCACAACATTAGCACAATAAATATACCTCTGAGGAGTTGAAGACATCAGGAAGCAGGAAGTTGAGCAGAGCCCACAGCTCATGGAGGTTGTTCTGCAGGGGTGTTCCAGTCAACAGGAGACGATTGGTGGTTTTGAACTCACGCACAATTTCTGACAGCTACAGTAAAAGGAAACATATACATAATTAGGTCCATTTTTAAAATTAATGTTATTAGACTGTTTTGTCAAGGAGAAACAAAATGTCATTTCATTATGTGCTTTAGAAAGAAATCTAATTTGTGCTTGATGTGATCCAGATTTATTATTTAAGTCATGGAAGGCAGATGCACTGACCTTTGATTTCTCATTCTTGATCCTATGGGCCTCGTCAATGACCAAGTACCGCCAGTTGAACTTCTTAAAGACTGCCTTCTCAATGATGAGCATCTCATAGGAGGTGACGCACACGTCCCACTCCCCCGGCAGCAGCACGTCTCTGATCAGGGCCGTCTGGAGTAGAAAACAACCACATTCATTTCATACATTTATGGATGTTACAACATCCATTTCACTATAAGTCATCAAAGCCAGAATGAACAGATAAAGACTACTGATGATCTAAACAACATCACACACTGCTGTGTTGTGATGTGATGGAAAACAGCTGAATCTTGCTTTGTATTGTATTGCATTATGCACAAGAGTGCTGAGCAGGAATGTGCATGTATTTGCACACACACATTGTTGGTAGAAAATGTGAATCTGATCTGAGTCTAGACATTAATGATCATGAATAATTAGCCACAACCCAACAATGACAGTCAGACCCATGCCTACCCTCTGTTCTCTGTCTCCGATGAGGCAAACGGCGCGGAGCGAAGGCACCCAGCGCTTGAACTCGTTCATCCAATTGTAGAGGGTGGACTTGGGCACCAGCACCATGTGGGGTCCAGGGATGTTTCTGTAGTGCTTCATGTAGCCCAGCAGGGAGATGGTCTGCAGGGTCTTCCCCAAACCCTGAAGAGGGAAGAAAAAAACACATATGCAGGGTGTAAGTGAGAGGGAGAGTAACAGAGGGACACAACCACACACACACATTTGTAATGGGAACATTTCTTTGCATGTACCATTTCGTCAGCGAGGATGCCGTTGATTCCGTTCTCGTACAGAGAGATGAGCCAGTTTAGACCACGGACCTGGTAGTCCCTCATTTTGCCCGATTTGACATCTGGTTTTGGATATGAAGAGAAACATGACTTAATAACTTCATCACAGTTGCCATTGACAAAATGCCCTTGTTTCTCAAGTCAATGCAAAAGCAGATACTTGGTACGGGTGTTGGTGGGAGCCTACAAGTTAGAGAAGTGAACCGGGTATTGTTTCAGTTCCCTCAAAAAGACTAAACATACACTTATCCGAATTACTACTGTCAGTGTCCTTGAGCAAGGAACCCCAAGTACACCAGAAGTGGCCACAGTGGAAGACTGCCTGTTCTTTTGAATGTGTAAATGTATGAATGTAAGGCAAGTCATTGTTGTACAAGACCTTTGGTCGGCTTTCCCTTGAAAAATCATATTTTCACAAAAACTGCTTACAAGAAGGCGAGTCGTCAAAGCGTGTGCAGATGTTAGTGGTTTTGTTGCTCTCGCTTAGAAGTTCCTCATCTTCCTCTTGCTCTGTGCGACGATGACGATTACTGATGAACATAGAAGATATGATCAATATTTACTAAGATGAGAGGGGTCAGTAGAAAATGTTTTCTAATGGGACAGCTGTGCTAAATGGACACAAAACTATAGACACCAAAAAACACAGTATAATTGTATACAAAGTATAATACCAGCAGCAGATAACAAATATTCCCAATACTTGACATTGTAACATAAAAACAACACAGAGCAAGATAGTGACTCAATGTTTGTAGTCACTTGTTCAAAGAAGAAATGGTTCAAAACAACTCAACTTTGAATAGAAAGAGATGTTAGACAAAACATGTGATTACAAAAGACTAATCAAAATACAAGAACACTAACTTGTCTTTTTTGTTACTAGATTATGCTGCCTTCAAATCCACCCCTGGATTGTGCTGACCAGAGCAATGGTCACCGAGTTATGGCCATTTGAAGTGTTAAACACTGCTGTGCTAGTACAGCAGTGTGTGCAGTTTTGTTTTTAGGGTATGACTATTTTCATGGCAGACCCCTGAAGAGCATGTGTGCGCCCCTGGGGGCCACATGGGGCCCCTGGTGTGGCTCTTCTGATGGCAGACCCCTGAAGAGTGTTTGTGGCAAGCGGTCCACATGTGTGACGTCCACCGTCGACCCACAGTCGGTTGACACTAGGCAATTCTAATATAGGATAGGATGTAGTCATAATACTCACTCTCCAATAGAAAGCAAGGTTTGCTTCTCATCTTTCTTGACGCGGGGACGCCCTGGTTTCATCTTCAGTGGAGACGTGGGGGTCTTCTGTGCTGCTGGTTGAATGAAATGAGCAAACACCTCGGTTTGCTTCAACAGGTACTCAAATCTGTTGGTCCGGTCTGTTGCCTATTTATATGATGCACAAACAATAAGAAAAGAAAGAAATTAAATGTACATATTTAATTTAACAATAACCTATTACAAAAAGTACAATAAATCATATAAACCCCATGGTTACAGGGTGTAAATAGTGGCAGAGAAGTGGCGATGTACCATCTTCTCTTCATATCCTTCCTTCGTCCCGGATGAGGTGGCATCTTGCCCGTCAGCTCCAGCTTCTGATGAGGACGCATCCGCCCCCTCTGGCCCAGTTTCTGAGGACGACTCCTTTCCTGGCTCCAATGAGTCTAATTTCTCCTGAACATCAACAAACAGCACAAAGGGAAATCAAGCTTATTGACTGAGTGATGTTACTTAACTACTACGAGGCGAGCGCTTTCTAACTCCAATACTTATAAAAATAATCACCCGCATGGCATTTATTGACATTAAGTAGCTCATAAGATGTCTACGGTGTATTTTTATGAAACAAAAACTTGACAGATACAAAGAGGATAATCCAAGCTTTCCGTACAGCTGCAATGTTGTCAAGTTTAACGTAGTCTAATACAATCAATCAGATTGCACTTTTCTGTTTGGATCATGTATGGTCTGTCAAGGGTTGGTATTGCAGATATTAAAAGTAGGATCTAACATCTAAGACGGCTAGAGGAGACTGAAATACTGCAGCATCCCTCACTTAATTTCAGTCCAAAACAAAGACATGGAAAGTCAAGACAGCTGACCTGCAGATGTCCTCATCATAGCCCTGCCTGGTTGGTACAGTCGAAACTGTGTATACAAGAGGACCTTTTGGTTGAATATTTTACTATTAGATTGTTACAGTACAGTAGTACAGTCAAAAGTTATGTTAAGCCAGGATAACACAAAAATCCCAAAGGACTTGTTTCCATTGTGGTCTGACCTGTACCAGGGGATATAGGTTCGCTGGATGGATCACAGTTTGCAACTCTTCGCTTCGTTTAAACCTGATTTATACTTAGTTGCACACGCTGGTAAATAGCAGATCTACAAGCTCACAACAACGCGTCACATTCGTGACGCGTGGAGAGCTTGTAGATCTTTTATTTACCGAGAACGACACCAGCACGCAAGACGCAACTAAGTATAAATCAGGCTTTAGCGAACACAACATGATCCGACTAAACGAAAGCACGCAGTCAGTGAGTGGAGTTTAGAACAATGACCACAGTGCCGCTGGTAGCTAGCAGCAGCACTGGGGCCGAGCTAGCAGCAGCTCTTATGAAACACACATTGGTGATGATCTGAATGAACGGTCGGGCTAATGGCTAGCAGCTCACAACACAAAAGAGAAACTTTCAACCGGTTCCATTCAGGAGAGACACAGACACCCAACAGATAGAAGGTAGAACACCAACTCCATGGACTTTTAACGGGATGATGTGAGTGATCAGATGTATGTTGGTGGACCGCCGTCCCCTCATGTCTCTCACCTCCATTCCTCCGATGGTCTCGGCCACTTCAGCCTGCTCTTCCCGCTGTTCCACGCCGCCGTTCGCACTTTCGGACATTTTGGCCAAATGTACCGTTCCGATTGGAATAAAATCCCGTTATCCTCGTGTGCTGAGGTGTCTTTGTGGCTCCGCTGAACAGGCCGTTGTAGTCTGTCGCGGTTAAAGCAGTGATCGTATTGTTTATAGTAATGAAAGACAGAGGTGATGGTGATCATACGCAGAGCACGCAGCTAACTGCTAGCCTCTCTCCGTCATTCACCCGCGTTCTGCCCCCGCGTCACCAGGCTTTTTCCACCGCGGAGGAAAACACAGCGCCAACAGCACCCGGTGTGCAGTGTTGCCATATTCTATGAAAACAAGCCCAAAAGACGCGACTACTACCAGGCCACATGAGCACTTTAAACTTTAACAAAACAGAAAATATTTGAAAAACACAAAAAATGGGTATTTATTAAATATAGTATATAATATCATTAAATATTCAAATATGTTTTGACACAGAATCAAATGTTCTATGGTCATGATTCACCAGGATCCTGGATGGTTCCAGGCTTAAAATAATTTATATGGGCAAAATGAATGGGATTTCAATCTGTGGCACCACAAAATGGCCGCCACTGCGGCCATTTTCTGATATACATATACTGTATATCAGTTATTTTCAAAATATGTTTTAATCTGCTATTTAAAAAACTAGAATCTTGAAAAATGTGGAATAACATTTTAACACAAACCTGGTACACATATTTTCAGATGGGGGTCTGCGGACAAATACATTTGATGGGGGTCCTGACAGGTGGCTGCAATTTGGAACTGGCCCCTGTAAAATGTCCAACCCCCCCCCCCCCCGAACTGTTAACTGTACATATTTTTCTTTTTGATTTACTATTCGTTTCTATGATGTTTTTTTAAGTATTGAATACACATGGACCCCAATGGAAACAAGCCATAGGCTTTCTTGGGTTTTAATCCTTTTAGCAGACCATGTATAGAACGGTACTTTGTGCTTTTTTTGCAAACTTTTAATAAAGTATTCAATCAATCAACAACAAAAAAACGCAACATGCAAAACAAGTCCGAAGTCGCTTATAATAATCAAACATGGCAACACTGCCGGCGTGTGCACGGTGTCGCGAGATTTGCAGTGAGCCCATAGCCCGGGAGACTCTTGCGCTGTGATAGGCTAGTGGCCGTATGACGGTGTCACGCGCCGATCTATAAGCTCAGAACTCGCCGCATAGCGACGCCTTGTGAGCTTGTAGTTCGGCTATTTTCAAACATTTTAATACTTTTACTTTTGGGGTAGCCTAGTTTAAGTATAGTTTGATGCCAATACTTTTGTACTTTTACTCAAGTAACATTTTGAACACAGGCATTTTACCCCTGCCTTTTACTTGTAACAGATTATTTTTATATTGTGGTATTGCTACTTTTACTTATATGTAAATATCTGAGTACTTCTTCCACCACCGTTAGTACGTTATGTTGACACGGTACGAGAAAAAAACAAAAATCAGTTACTAGTGTAAAAATTCAGCATTAAACCTTGTACTTATGTTTGCTTTTTGTGAGGTAGGTGGTTTACTAGAATCAGGCACTGACTAGACGAAATGTGTCATGCCTGGGGTCCTCGGAGTATCTCCCGTCCACGGCAATGACGTCAGAGGAAGAGTAATCAGCTGATTTAAAGCAGTAGAAAAACACATAATAACAGGTTTTAGGTGTCAGAGAATAAGTAACGTCTTGCAGGTACTGTAAGGATTATCAGGACGGACAGTCGTGTCATGATTCATCTGGGTAAGGACTTCACACGACTCTTCTGTACGTTGATAACAGCATTTATGCTAAGTCAGTGGCACCTATAACGTTACATGGCTATTGGCTAGGCCTAGTTGTGTTGCTTTGTTCGTTCAGTGTGGACGTTATTTAAATGTTAAATTATATATTCGACATCTAACAGGAGAACCCACTGCCTCGGTCACTTGCCAGTGAAAGGGAATTGTATTGAGGAACTTTACGTAGCTTTGTGGGCTCTTTAAAACTACCATACTTGTCTATTTACTACATAGCCATGCTAATGTTAGCATGACATAAACACTAGCGCTATTCTCTCTGTACTGTTGATGACAGTGTAATATGTCATCATAACACAACGAAGAGGGATGTATAGCCAAGCTGCTTAATTGACATTTAATTTGGATGTTTGTGGATCAAAGTAACACAGTAGTTTGTCATAAGCTAGATGTAAACATGAAATCAGTTGTCCATTTTCAGGTGCCATCTAGCTGAGTCAGTCCTTTTTTTTGCTCTCTTTGTGCAGGTTTGGTCCTTTATCCCTCCTTTCTATAGACTGCCATCATCATGGACAAGATTTTGGAGGCCCTGGTGTGCTCAAGCCACCCTGTTAACCTGAAGAAGGCCATTGTGAAGAGGGTGGTGGAAGCAGCAGAGAAGGAAGTCTCGGAGGAGCAATGTAAGGCGCTGTACACTCTCACTGCCCGGTTCATCTTACTGGGCGAAGATGCCTTCCAGAAGAAGGTGGGCTTCCAGGTCCTTGAAGCCTACGCTCGCTATCACCGCCCTGAATTTGAGCATTTCTTCACCAAAGACTTTGTCCTCGGCCTGCTGCAGCAGGGCTACGGCCCCCTGGACCGCAAGGACCCGGCCGTTATAGACTACATCCACTGCGGCCTGCGTCTGCTCATCAGCTGCCCCTCGGTGCTGGAGATCTTCAGTGTCGTCCAGGTGGAGGTGTTGAGGATGGTGTGCGAGCGGCCCGAGCCTGTCCTTTGCGCCCGCCTCAGCACCATGCTGTCAGACTTCCTGCAGTGCATACCTAAGGACAAGACGGCCATTCTGTTTTGCCAGCAGCTGGTGAGGACCATCAGCTACTTCAATTGCCCCGCCAGCCAGGAGAGGGAGCTACGGGAATATGTGGGTCAGGTGACCAAGGTCAGCACACTGCTGCAGAACATCTGGAAGGCTGAGCCGGCCACTCTGCTGCCCTCCCTGCAGGAGGTGTTCGCCATCATCTCCTCTACCGGTGAGACGACTCCTCCAAGAACGATGCTATCCACCTTTTTCCTAGGCTTTTCACTGTGTTCCACTTCCTGTCTTTTGATCCAATGAAATCTAATGAAACCGGTCAGATGACTAATGATATCCAATGAAATCCGACAGGAAGTGGAAAACACACAGCCAAGAAACAGGTGAATAGTAGAGGAAAATTATCAAAAGTTGAAGTAAATGTTCATCAGAATTAGAATCAGGTTTATTGTCACATCACAGGTTTACAGAAGTAAAAAAGTGGGCGAAATTAATCACAGACAATGGTAGAAATGTTCTTACTTTGTGCACAAAATAGGTTTGCACCACACAATCATGACATGGAGTCATGACATGCTGCATACTGGCCAATTGTGTTATTTTGTGTTATTACCAAAGTGCATATTAGTGAATCAGAATCCTTCTAAATTGACAAGTGCATTTCCTATCTTTCCACTCAAACAGAGAGTGTCTCCTTTCAAACCCCAATGGTTCTAATCAGCCCCCCGCCCACAGGAGTGGCCCAATTCTCTCACAACTTGCTACAAAAATCCCTCATGAAAAACTATATAATCTACTACCTTTCATTTTCAACCTTCACA
This sequence comes from Gymnoscopelus microlampas, assembly GCF_963454915.1. Taxonomy (NCBI): domain Eukaryota; kingdom Metazoa; phylum Chordata; class Actinopteri; order Myctophiformes; family Myctophidae; genus Gymnoscopelus; species Gymnoscopelus microlampas. The sequence goes on from NC_139939.1 coordinate 40,174,050, forward strand.
TGTGTCTCCTTCTCTAATAATCAAAAAGTGCTATATCTTTCATCTCGCAATTTACTTCCGGATGGTTCGTTTTGCACTTTTTTTGCCACATCGGCCACGGGAAAGAAATAAGCGCTGCCGTGGTCTATGGAAACGAGCCCAAAAGTGCACCCAAATAAGCCCAAAATCGCTTATACAAACAGTCAGACCTGGCAACGCAGCCTACGCCAATCATGCGTGAGAGATCTACAAGCTATGGGGCAGAGACGCCACCGTATCTTAGCAACAACTACAGCGCTCACTCTCATTGGTCGTGTCACGCTAAGAGCAGTCTCCAGACAATGGCATCGCAGACAGCTTGCTGTTACTGCTGTAGCCATCACAGTTAGTCCCAGCGACGACGGACAGGGCGCTGTGATAGCTGCCATGTCGCTAACGCTAACGTGGTTGTCATGCCTGCAGCGGCTGTGCAATCACTTTGTCAACAATGCACGTTCGTGTGGTGAATGTCAATATTGCTGCTCAGTTAGTCCATTGTAGATGGTGTATGTTTGTGTGTGTCTTCTGGAGAACTGTAGCTCCACAGCAACTACAGTAACTAACGTAATGGCAGGACCGCCCCGTGCAACGCATGTTGCTGCATTATGGTCATGTAGTAATTTCAGATAATTTCGCTCCGATTACAGCAGTGCTTATCAACCGTTTCACGCCTTACTTGATCTGGGGACCCCCCCCATTCTGTTTGACTCCGTTCCACAAGTACATATTGTGAAAATAGCCGATCTACAAGCTCAAAACGCCTCACGTTGAGAGGCTTTGTAAGCTTGTAGATCGGCTATTTTCTACATGACTGCCTCTTTCTTACATTCTTTGACAATGTGGCCCATGTTTTCATAGTATAGTTTGTTGACTACTTTTGTTGCAGAAATGCTCATTTCCTTTACTTTCCTTTTTTTATTGTCTCCGCCAGGCCGAAAGGCATGGCGCAAGACTATGTTTCACCCCCTGTCCGTCCGTCTGTGATAGCTAATCTCTCACATCGTTGACTTGATCGCAGCAAAATAACAGCCCGATGAGTCAGTGAGAGCTGGATAAACGAGGTAAAATGTGTCAAAAGGAGTCTGTACGGCTGTCGATAAATGAACACATGACGTCGGTGGGAGAGGAGATATTGTGTCTTTTGGACAAACAGCAGCGTCGTGCTGATGTTTGTTGTGTGAAGCAGCTTAATGTCAGAGTGTTTGTGTTGGAGCGCCTCAGTGCGGCTGCAGAGTTCATGTGCAACCTCTTCCAGAGAGAGACAGAGACACTAGAAACTCTGCTGGGGAAAAAAACACTGCTGGGCATTGACTTTCATATGGACATTGATCTACACACTGCAGGTATATCTGCTACACACACAACATCAAACTACACACTGCAGGTATGATGCAGCGTTTGCATTACAGCCAGCATGCCAGCGTAGTTCCCATATGGTTTCAAGGTGGGCTAAACCATATGGACCCCATGTCAGCAATGTCAGCGGCATCCACTTCAGTCCCAACTGCGATGCCCATGCAGGCTATAAGTAGCTTCTACCTGGCCCTTAGGTGGGCCCCAACTACCCATGTTTATGTGGGACCAAGGCGGGTCCTACCTGGGTTTGCCCATGCAGGCTTTAACTGGGTTCTACCTGGGCCCTAGGTGTACCCTAACCAACCACAGTGCAGTGCCCATCGCTCCAATTGTTGTGACCTCAGGGCTCTCAATACTGCACATTGGTGGAGGAGGAGGGGCCGCAGGGCGACCGCACACATCGCTGAACCAATGGTAGCCCACGGATGTTTCCTCTGGGGATTTACAATCTGCCCCTCTATGCCACATATCATCCGCACTACAGGGTCTTCACTGACCGAGCCACGGCCCCACTGACCCTCATGACGCTACGCCACTTATATGAGTTGCCAAGTGGCCGCGGACGCTACGTGGGCGTGGCCGCGGGCTAGACGCGAGCCCCCGCGTAGCGGGGGCGAGCTTCTAGTTCTTACAATTTCTTAGTTATAGCATAATGTGATGCCCGGGATTTGAACCCAGGTCTCCCACGCAGGAAGGGACACTAAAGCATAACATCTTAATAACCACTAGCCTAAAGGGGAATTCCCCCTTGGGCGAGGGAGATATTAGACTTTTGGTCTTCAGGCTGAGGCTCTGAGCCACTCTGCTACAATAATACCAGGCCCCAAACTCGGTAGGGTCGTTTTAGCACTGGTAGTTGGAGGGTCTGTTGAAGGCTCAGAGCATAGTGTAAAGTCAGCTTGTCCATCCAATTTTTTCATTGCCACAGCACTGTCTGCTGCCCACGAGAATGTGCTACATTTTATGTATAGCAACAGTTTTTGTAGAAACTACTGTAGCACCAGCACATTTTTTGCTATAGAAACTTAATACAGACCATAATATTTGGGTTGAAATCTGTCATTCAGACAGTGGGCTAAGGACGCTCCTGTAGTCATGCAGCTGCAATTATTTGGAAGGTTAGTAATATAGGATTACAACATATCCTTTCCTACATGTTTTAGATTTCCCTCCACACAGCTGATTCAAATTAATGATCAATGCCTTATTATCAAGCCCTGAACTTGCATAACAAGCATCATTTAATCCCCATGTGGAGATTCGGGTGTCACAGCAGCAAGCAACAGCAGTAATAATGAATGAAACACAGGAGGTAGGCTACAGCTAAGAGCAAGTGTCAAGAGCCGAGCCAAAACAAATAAGAATACAAATTAAATAAAGAATAATACACTTGACCATGGGGATCACACCAGGCACGATGCAAAATCTGTGTCCACACAGCGATTTAACTATGAAAGGCCTCGTGGGACATTGAAAAGTCGAAATAACTGGTAGATCTAAGTCTTCATATTTATATATGTAAACTGACTCGCAAATTAAATTCTGTCTATGTGAACTGTTGTATCTTGTAACTTGATTCATAATGTAGTGTAATTGCCAGTACTGGTTTGACTTTACAAAACCCATGATGACTCCACTCCAGCACGTTGGAACACTTTCCTCTTTCAAATTATTCAGGCTGCCAGCAACGGCATACTTTGATCCCATCTCTTAATTTTCTCATTTATATCTGTTTGATCTTAAATCAATACAGATTCTATAAAGATTTTCATAACTGTGTATTGTAGCATAAAGGCTGGCTCCTTCATTGTCTTATGACTGATTAGTGCTGGGTGATGAGTGAATGGTATAAACTAAACTTCCATGTCCGAAGGAGCTCTTCCTTTAGCCTATGGTAGCTCTGGGGGCGGCCATAGCTGAATGGTTAGTGAGCCCGCCTAGGGAGCCAGAGACCCTGGTTGCCCCAGGTTCGATTCCAGGCCAGGTCAGCGTATGTGTCGATGAAATGAAATTTGTCCCTGAGCAAGACTCTTAACCCCTAATTGCTCACAGGTTCTCATTGGAAACAAGACCGCAAGGACTTTCATGAACGGCCTGTTAAAAGGAATTATCATTTATCCTTATCTGGTCCATAGTGCTATGGACCAGAGCTAAGCAGCCCATTAAACATTTTAAAGAATCAAATGCATTATTGAAGGTAGTAGTGATGAGCGGGTCGACCCGTAACCCGCGGGTCAACCTGCGGCGCGGGTGGGTCGAGTCAGAATTTCAGAGGCAATTATGCGGGCTGTGGGTGAGCGGGTCAGCCGCTCTCACACGCAAAAAAAATAAAAATAATCACATGCTCTTGTTTTGTCTGTATTCCTAATAAGAATAATAACAATAAAACAGTTTGAATATACTTGGGGATTATATTCTAACCATGATTTTACAGAATTTAAAAAAAGTCGCGGGGCGGGTTGAGCCATAGATTTATATATGGGTTCGCGGGGCGGGTTGGGTTCCGTCGCGGGGCGGGGCGGGTCATGAAAAAACCTGACCCGCTCATCACTAGAAGGTAGGGTAAGTGATATTTTTTGGTTAAAGGGTCAAAGCACTGTATTCTGATAGTAATCATTTGCAATAGAGCGTTTGTTCAGTAACATGGGTCTCCCTGTCTCCAGTTCTAATAAATAGAAAATACATTTTCTGGTGTGTTGCCAATTTCAGTCAATCATGAAAGAGAACCTATTTATCAGCTTCAGTTGTATAGTGTTCCAAATTTGTCAGCTTGTTTCTTTGTCATCACTTCTAATTTCACTTGTTTATCCTGTGTGAGTTCTCTTTCCTGAGCTGAAAATGCAATGCATGTTCTATCTACTAAAGAGCTGGACAGACATGGAGACTGCTGTTACTGAACAAAGTGAACACTCTAGAAATGTTGAATTCAGAAAACAGAGCTATTTCACTTAAACTTACCCTACCATTAATGAATGCATTATACATTTTATATTCACAGTTTTACTAAAGACACAAATGACAGATCTACAAGCTCACAACGCACTGTGATGTGACGCATTGTGAGCTATACATTTTTGAAAATAGGGCTTAAGTGGTGAACGTATTGAAGTTGCTTCTGCCATGATGTGTAGGCTAATGCTAGGCAGTATTTTCTTTATGTGGGAAGGAGAATTGAATCAATCTTCCTGCTGAAATCTTGCCAGTTTACGCACAACAGTGATTCATATCGCAGAGAACACAGGTTATGAGTTTTGCCCTATTATGCTCCACTCCTCAGCTGGGCATGAATGTCATCCATCAACTGGCACTTAGGCTATTTCTATTTCTACAGAATTGTGGGTTTTTGTGGTTGGCCTGTTATTCCTCTGGTTTCCTCCCTCAAAATACACAGTGGAGGGCAGTAGTGAGCTTTGGATGTCAAATGATTTGACTTTGAAAATACTAGGCTATACTTAATTAAACAAGAAATGTTTAATATTATGCAGTCCGTTCCCTTTTTTTCTTATTCTTTATTTGGACAAATTAAGACAAAGCTTTAGAGGGAGGTGGTAGAGGGGCTACAGCCACTGGTTGGATGTGAGCTTAGGCCACGTTTGAGTCTGTAGAATTAACCTCTTGGCTATCAGTTCCTGCTAAGTTATATTTATTTTAACATTTTTGCTTTCCTCTGTAGACTCTGCCTTTGATCCATCCATTGCTCTGGCCAGCCTGGTGCAGCACATTCCACTCCAGATGATCAATGTGCTTATCAAGAGCCTCACCACAGACCAGAACGTCAAAGACGCCAGCATCACTCAAGCACTCTGCAGGTTAGCAGGCTACAGTTCTTCTATAACAGATGTGAATGGATGTTGTGGCATTATAGGTAGATATACAATAATATTATAGATTTTCACTTTATTCACAAAGCAATAACAGTTCAAGTATTTTCTTGGTGAAACATTTACATTTGCGTAGTAGCAACCCTGGTACCGACAATTTGGCTTTGGGCATGCAACTGGTTGCAGCTGCACATTAGAGTCCCACAGTGTATTGGAGCAACATAGCAAACAGATCATGAGCATTGAGCACAGACACAAGTCTTGCACAGACTTGCATAGTCGTAAATTATGCAGAGTGACCGCAATAAAAAAGTTACCTACAAAGACTGGTGAGAGATCGCGATTCCATATTATCAAATACTTATTTCGCCCACCCAGGATGTGAAATACCAAGTGTTAAGATTATTTACACAATGATAAATGCACACAGTGTTAAAATGACCCCTGGCTAATAAGCCATCTTAATACATTATAATTGCCCTCTATAACTAAAATTAAAAACACCTTAAATATTTTATTTATTTTAGAAAAGGTTAATCTTTTACTCAAGGGGGACAGCCCCCGTCACAAGTTGATGATGTCATTTGTCCCTCTGTGTATTAAAAATATTGTTTTGATGCTCATATTAACCTTTAAGTTATTTTTGTTATTTATGTTTTTAATGTCACATGCATTCCATAAATGCCATAGGACTGGACCACGCATGGACAAATGACATCATCATGTAACAAATGTAATGCATTGTCACATACTTTTCAAATACTATTCTTCTGGTCTTGTTTAACCTGTGCAGGATGATAGACTGGCTTTCTTGGCCTCTGGCCCAGCATGTTGACACCTGGGTCATCGCCCTGCTGAAAGGACTGGCTGCGGTACAGAAGTTCACCATCCTTATAGACGTCACCCTGCTCAAGATCGAGCTGGTGAGTCAGGGAACACATCTCTTTGAGTTTATTATTGGCTTCTTTCTTTTTCTGTCTCTCTTGCTTAATCTCTGTGAAATTGCCATAGTTGTCGGCCTGGATGGATGGATAGATGAATAGATAAAGAGGTTGGTCGATGGGTGCAATAACTTGATCTTTTTCCATAGGTGTTCAACCGCCTCTGGTACCCTATTGTGCGCCAGGGGGCGCTAGTCGTACTCTCCCACATGCTGCTGAGTTTCCAGCATTCCCCTGAGGCCTTCCACTTGGTAAGGGCACCTTCTCTCTCTCTCTGTAACCTCGTGTCACCAGTCTTTCCACCTCAGAGGAAAGCCTGGTATGGGTACATACACACATGTCCGTTCGCGACCGTTCCGCGTCCGTTTCCGTTCGCCGGAAGTCCCATCCACTCCCATGTTTAAAAAAAACGGGACCGTACCCGTTTTTTTTTTGACATGGGAGTGGATGGGACTTCCGGCGAACGGAAACGGTATGAAACGGACGTGGAACGGTCGCGAACGGATATGTGTGTATGCACCCTATGCGTTACTAAAGACCCATGTGATCCGGTCTAGGCCACGCCTACTGACTAAAACTCCGGTTTTGCGGTGCCGCTTTGTTTAGGTTCCCCAATCCCTATTTAAATGGAATAGAATTTCCCCGTGGGATAATACAGACGCTAAATAGTCTCCGGAAAGTACACTCACATTTATATTTAAAAAATAAGCTAAAGTACGCCGCATCAAGGATTTTATTAGGACAGACCTATTTTGTACCTAATACTTTCCGGATTGTCGCGATCCGGTCACCTGATGACGCGCCTGGTGACGTAGGGCTACTTCCGCTCCCGACCGGATCATAGACCCGAAAAGCTTTGCTTCCCAGGCTACTCTCTCTGTTTCCCTTTCCCCACAGCCCATTTCTCTCTCTCTCCCTCTCTCTCTCTCTCTCTCGCTCTGTCTGTTTCACCTCGCCCTTTCCCCACAGCCTATTTCCCTCTCATTCAACTACTTTATTGTCTTCATCGTTTTCTTATGTTCTGGCTTAAATAGCTTCCGACCCTGTAGAGGACCTTTTCCCAAAATGCCCCGGCTCAGCGAAGCTGTTTCGACAAATTATGTGTGAAACACTTGTATATGCTGACACGAGATGGTACTTTATTCAATCAGTTCCATCAGTTCCTAAAAGCATCACAGCACAGGAAAATACTAACCTAACAAGACTGAAATCTCTCGGGTAATCATGATTATTTTGATACGAATTAAAGGTGCAGCAGGCAGTGTCCTTGGAGTAAAACATTTCATAACACTCTGTAAGCTATCTGCAAATCATGTGGTATGAGAGAAAATGCAGTGAGCCCCTGTGTTATTCCTTGCCTCTGTATTTGGATTTTCCTCTTTCCCCCTTAAAGTGTCTCTCGGCCAATCAGGGGAGCTCTATGAACTTGAACTACTGCCTGTCAATCATGCACACACGAATGATTAGCAGGCAGTAGTTGGTATCTTTTAACTTTGTTTAACTTGGCCAAAAGCCAGTATCCACAAAAGGTCCTATTCCGCTGCTGCCAACAACAGTGTATTCAAGAAAACGACCAAAAAAGAAAGCAGAGTATGATCGATCAAGAAATAAAACAACAGTGAACATAGATGGACAGAGCGGAGCGACTGTAAACATTAATGACAGATTCCCCCAGTTTGCCCTGTGTTAAGGGCCATTCACACTGAGCAGTGAGCACTATAACTATAAAAGTATAGTTTTAAAAATCGCTATAAAAGTATAGTTTTAAAAATCGTTCTAAGTCAAGTGGATGGCAGTGTACACACAGACTATAAAAATAAATACAATGGTGAACGATATAGTTATAGTTATCTTGCCCGGTGGGAATGGCGCTTTAGTCTGCTAAATGATCATATAATAGTATACCCTAGTTTGATTTTGATAGAGCTTGCAAAAATAGATCTAAGCATGGTAGTATGCTTGTATCCAGACAGAGTTGATGAATGACTTCTCCAAAGTTGCCTACCGCAACTTTTATTTTGGGAACACAATTATTTGACTACAGTAATATGAACATCTGACTATTTTCAACTATTGGAGATAGATAAGATAAGATGTTCTAACGGAGATTAAATAAAACATTTCACAATGGCCAGTTTTGTTTTCTTCAGTTATGTAATTATTCATGATAGAAACCACAGAAAGTGACCTGCACATTTAAGGCTTTTTCAAGCACTCCATGCACCAAGCAACAGGTGGGGGGGAATATATCTCCAAACTGGCCTGGGAACGCCTCAGGGTCCCCAGTTAGAGCTGCCTAATGTGGACAGGGAAAGGTTATGCTGGGACTCTGGTGGAACTAACCTCGCATCACCAGACTTTTCACCGCGGAGGAAAACCGAGCCGTGTGATTCTGTTTAGAAAAAAAGAAGAAAAACAAACCGTGGTTCCGGTGGTTGGTTCCGGTTGGTGTCGCATTGTTTTTGTGCCCCACATAATGCGAATCAATTAGTTTATTCTCGCTAGTCGTGCTACGAGTAAAGGATGAACATTCCAAACGATTATTATACCAAACGAAACGATTATACCAATTTAAACCAATTTTAAACTAGGGGAATCATTTTGGAGGTGCACGGTATCGGTGGTTCCGGCAGCCTGATGACGTAAAGTTTATTTCTGCTCCAAACGGATCAGAAACCCGAAAATGGTATTGATCCCAGGCTAGGTGGAACTGCTACCTCTACGTCCCGACTGTGGATAAGCAGACGAAGTTGGATGGATCGATCCCCAAACTTGTATAGAGTGTATACGTCTGTATACTTTTATATTTATTGGCAGTGTCTCTTGCTCTGCACCAGGCAAGATTATTATATAGGGTGTATACATCTGTATACTTTATTTATATTTGTGGAAGGTGTATTTATTGTGATGTTATTCTTCTGTACCTATTGTACTCCTTATCTGTAACTTGCTGTGTTGGCTCTGGCACCTGATTTTTCCCCTTTGAGGTCAATAAAGGTATATATCTCTCCCTCTCTGTCCCAGTATACTAGTTTTAAGATATTGTCAATATACAGGTATACTCATTCTAAAACACCATCTGTCTGTCTGTCCATATCCTTAGGTTGTACCACATGTGGTCCATTTGGTTCAGTCTCTGAGGACAGACGGCCTTCCTACCAGTAAGGCCTTTCTCCTGCAGTTCACTGAGCTGGTCCACTGTATGATGTACCAGTATTCTGGCTTCCCTGAACTCTATGAACCCATTCTGGAGGCCATCAAGGTAAACAGAACCATGGGACACGTCTTATACAACTGGCTCTGCAGAAAAGGAAAGTTTTAACCACACAAACATTCATTCGGCGAAAATGTAGATTTACAAGCTTAGCTTTTATCAGTGAAGAGATTTGGTATAGATGGAAAAAAGGAGGGGGAGGATAGTCTAGACTAGGGAATTCACAAATACAGATCTTTAGAAGGCGATTTTGACTCTCAAAAAGTAGTCGAATAATCGCAGGAGATATAACATCATCCAATATAAATGATAACATTTCGTCACACCTCAGATGCAACCAGTAAAGGGTTAACTTACCTGGAGGTTGGTGAACTAACATTCATCGATTTGGCTCTGAGAGGCTGTTACTTACAAATGAGATGCGTGAACTTATTGGACTAAACCCCTAGCTGCTTGAGGCTATAGATTGGACTCCATGGACTGACTGCTATAATTTGTATATTAACAAATCTACAAGTTATGATATATCTTAGTGAATATTCGACGTTGATGTGTACAGTGTCGAATAGTGGTTTTGATAGTCGAATAGTCGAATATTTCTGTGATGTATAGACCTAGTGAAGTATAGACCTAGTAGACTAGGTCTATACTTTGCTGACCGGAGGGGCTCCGGTCAGCAAATTCTATATGAGGTTTAGTGGTTAAACTATTATTATACAGCACAACATTGATAAATTGCACTTATGTGATGAAAGGTTTAACATATTAAAATACCGTCATCAATGCAATCCATAAGGTATGAAATGGGGCCAAAGAGTATTCTATTTATTTTCTCTTTAGTGTACCAAGAGTGTGACCGGTCGTCCTGTTTTTTCACTGTGTTTTTCCAGGATCTTCCAAAGCCCAGTGAGGAGAAGATCAAGCTGGTTCTAAACCAAAGTGCCTGGACCTCTCAATCCAACTCACTTGCCCCAGGTCTACTGAGGCTGGCTGGGAAGTCAGAGACCGGAAAAACAGGCCTGGTGAACCTGGGAAATACCTGCTACATGAACAGCATCATCCAGACGCTCTTCATGGCCACCGAGTGAGTGCTGCCCAACGTACATAGCATATTAAAAGTGCATTTTCAGTGGTACAGGTGAAAGGAAATGCATGGGAAGATACGATGTTTGTTGATGGCAGGGTTCTTGGTTGGTACAGTAGTACGAGGCTGAAGTAAATTCAAGTAAAACTATTCCCAGCGAGCCCCTTAATCCTAAACCTTTAACTCAGTAAGTGCTATACTGTAAAAAAGAGAAAAAAACGTTTATTAATAATAATAATACCTGCATGTAAACACATTAGCTCTTTTAGTTCATCTAATTCTTTTTTTTATTTTATTGATTTTGGGACCTAACAGAAAATGACAGGATTAATTCATAACATGGTTAATGTTTACTTTAAAAGAGATTGGAAACTCCTTGCTTGCAAAATGTTGAACTTTTATTAGTGCTACAAAAGCACATAACTCAATATTGGTGCATGATGGCGGTGATGGATGACTGCATTGAAAACATGCAGGTACACAATGCGTTTTCCTCAGACAGCCTGCTTCCAATCTTTAGTGTTTTATTACTAGTCCATGTATCCCCTGGGGTGTGCACATCCAAACTATGTGTGTACTTGAGGCCACAACTGGCACTACAGATCCCCACTGAGGAGAAAAAATGCAGGAAAACAGCCTCAGCCTCAGAATTCTTTTTACATTTTCTTACTCTTTGGATAAATGTGTTCTTTTCCACCATCAGTTGATGCTTCATATCCATATGAGTAAAATCCCCAGGGTGCTTTGTTTGTTTCTGGAACACAGTTCTTATATGACGCGATCTAAGATTGCCTTATGGGGATTTCAATACAAAACAAATTACACCGTGGCCCAGGGGGTTGGCGCCCTCTAGCGGCAGTGATGTCAGACTTAGGTGCTCTATTGGTGCACCAATATGTACCAAGGCTAGTGCTTTGGGGTGTTTATATCAAAGTCCTTCGTGTGTGTGTGTGTGTGTGTGTGTGTGTGTGTGTGTGGCCCAGGTACAGCATGCTACTAGGAGAGCACCCACGGCAATCTTAATTGAGAGAGAGTTAAAACAAAGAAGAATGCTAATAAACAGCTTAAATTAGCTTCCTCACTCCCTTCATATGCCAATGGATTAGGAGAGACAGAAGGAAGGACAGAAGCCTGTGTTTCCCACTGTGTTATGGATAGCCTAATTGTTACTTCCGGTAATGTGACTTAAACTTGAATGAATCATAGACATTGACTTTGGGAGAAATTAACAACAGTGTTTGTGTCCCAGTTTCAGGAGGCGTGTGTTGTCTTTACATCTAAACGGTGCCAATATAATGATGAAAAAACTCCAGCTGATCTTTGCCTTCCTTGCACACACACAGGTTAGTGTTATTCAGCCGTTGCCTATGTTTAACCACGTACATCTTATGTACTTTGTCGTAATAGCGACAAGCTCACAACGCGTTGCAGTGCGACACATTGCAACATGTTGTGAGCTTGTGCATTGGTTATTTTGTTCAACAAGAAAAAAATATATATGTGAATAATTGTTAAGATTTTAATATTAATGTGGTTAATAAGAGTGTTATGTATTCCTGTAGAGAACAATGTGTAAAGCATGGCAGGGACACCACCAAAGTTAAGGGTTTGAATCCACTGCAGATTCTACACAATGTACCCATGGTATTTTAAGGCACTTTGGAAAAATACTTTAATCAAATGTAATATTGACATGACATGACATAATGACGTGAAGAGTGTGTATGCATGCATTGTGCTCATGTCTGTCTGTATGCATCTGTCCTACAGAGGGCAGCATATGCTCCCAGGAACTTCTTTGAAGCATCTCGACCTCCTTGGTTCAATGCAGGCGCCCAGCAGGACTGTTCTGAGTACCTCCGCTTTCTCCTAGACAGGTATCACTACAGTCACACTCAAATTCTATATACTTCGTTGACCAGGTTCTCCCCATTTCCCTTGACACTAAATCTACTGTTTTTGGTGAAAATAGTTGATGTCAACGCTCACCGCAACATATTGTGACCTTGTAGATCGCCTTCGATCGAGTATTATGACATCATGCCCAGAATGGGGACAGCATGGTTAACTGCAGGTGGTTAATCAATGTCAGTTCAACTTAGAACTGCACAGAATTTGTTGAGAGTTTGTTCTGAAGATAAAAATGAGTCGTACTTCAATTTGCTCTGATGAAGGTTACATGCCGAAACGCGTTAGCAGCTGAAGGAATAAAGAAAATGGTCAACTGAGCTACTCGTCTTGCATTTTTTATTTTTTGGAGTGCGCTTTTCCCATCTTGTGGATTTCAATGTTGGATAAAATTATTCTGATTGAACAGCATTGTAATTGCAGTGATGATAATCATTACACACATTAAGTGTATTATATCTAAGATCATGTCTGTCCTCTGTTGTCAAGGTTACATGAAGAGGAGAAAACCCTGCAGGTCCTGGAATCGGCCAAGTCAAATGTCGTCTCTTGCAGCGACACTACTAGCAAAGACCCAGGGACTCAGACTCCTACAGAAGGGATGCAAGATGCACGTTTGACCCTTGTAGATACCAAACCTGCGGCTGACAGCAGGACGTTGATTGAGACAATGTTTGGTGGAAGACTGAGCACGGGCATCCGCTGTATGCAGTGCAACAGCATCTCCGAGAAGGACGAACCCTTTACCGACCTATCGCTGGCCTTCTGCCCCTCTGCTGACGTCACCCAAGAAGGCCCTCAGACTGAAGGGCCCTCTGAAGATCCCAAGGGGCTTTGCCAGGGTGCTGTCAACGGTGGCAGCGAAGCCCCCGAACAAGGTCCAGCAGCAAAATCAACAGCTGGCGGCGTCCATTTTGCACCCGTGACCAATGAACCACCTCCCTCTGTGCCTGACATGGTCAACTACTTCCTGGCCCCGGAGATTCTGGATGCAGAGAATGCCTACTTCTGTGAGAGGTGCGGATCGCTGCAACGGGCGGAGAAGGCCATGAGGGTGGTGGCTGCGCCAGAGTACCTGATCCTCACCCTGCTGCGCTTCTCCTACGATGCCAAGTGCCACGTGCGGCGGAAGATTCTAGACAACGTCACCATTCCACCTCTGATGAGACTGCCCGTGCACGCCCCTCCACCGCCCGGAACATCTTCCTCTTCCACCTCCTCCTCCCCGCCACATCTGCAAGTGGATTCCCCTGAGAGCAGCGAGAACCTGGCAAAGAAGCTCAAACCTTCACAGAAAGACGAGGAAGAGGAGGAGAAGGGTGAAGAGCGAGTAGAGAGATCAGAGCTGATGAATAGAGGAGGAGGCGACATGACGATCCACTCTGTGCCCTACATCCTCAGTTCCGTGGTGATGCATTCTGGGATATCGTCCGAGAGCGGCCACTACTACGCGTACGGCCGGAACATTAATGGGGCGGATGGAGCGCAACACCAGGCCAATCACTTCGCCCTGGAGGAGGACTCGGGGAATGGCCAGCGGGACCTCTCCACCTGCTCCGCCCCGTCAGCCTCATCCAAACAGGTCGAGGTGGTACTTAGCAGCAGCGGCCAGGAGGCCAGGGATTGGCTGCTGTTCAACGACAGTCGAGTGACATTCACGTCCTTCCAGTCAGTGCAGAACATCACCAACCGCTTCCCCAAGGACACAGCTTACGTGCTGCTCTACCGGAAACAGGGAGCGCAGGGGCAGAGCATGAACGGGGGAGGGCCGGCTAACGGAGTGACACTGAGCTCTGAGCCTCCGCTGCAGAAAGAACTGCTGGACGCCATTACCAAGGACAACAAGCTGTACCTGCAGGTGAGGCCAGCGTGCCAAAATGTTGGAAAATGTTATAAAAGTGTCTAGCTGTTGTTGGACACGTGTTGGTGGCACTGGCAGCTGCTGACACACTAGGCCACGCTGCGATAATATTCCTGATTTATACTTGGTTTCGCGCCTGTGTCGCACACTGTTGTGAGCTTGTAGATCGGCTATTTTCAGGGGAGTGCAACTAAGTATAAATCACACGATACTCCTCTCACATATAGGCCCTCTCTCTTTTGACACTCCCCAATTAGTTTCATGACAAAATTGTCCAGGTCTAGCCCATGTCAGCAGCCTTTAAATTGTATTGCTAAGTGCAGGAGGTTAAGGGGAAGAAATTATTAACGTTAACACAAGTATTTAATTCGCTGCCAGTGCCAAGTGGTTCATTGGGCATTCATACCAAGTCACCTTGCTAATTTATCATGTGAGGGAAATGCATTCCACTAATCACATCATTACATCACACCATTACTAACACTGTAACCACCGTTTTGACATGATAATTATTAGCTTATTGTTATTATCATTATTAAAATTTGTATTAGTGATTCAAGTGTGAAATAGCTGTGGGGCTGGCTGCACACTCATGCATCTGTGCACACATTTGGGTGTAAACTGACACAGGAAGAAACCTCACACGCTCTCCCTCACACAGCTCATCGAAGAGAGGAAATTGCTCTGATTTATACTTGGAACCAAATCTGAGCTGTATAAAGGGAGAGTTGTAATTTCATGACTCACTGGTTTGTGGAATGTTGTCAGTCATGTACAGTAGGTGATGACAAGAATCAACCCTAGAGGACGCCGCAATACTCTGAGATGAACTGTCACTATAACATGGCGTCATTGACTGTTACTAACCTTACTTTTGCTGTTAGTGAAGTTTTTTTTTTCCTCTCTTGTTGCTCTATACAGGCCCGCCTTATCACACAGGCTCACTGGGCTGCAGCCCAGGGCACCAAGCTCCGGGGGGCACCAAACCCCCGGGGAAAACAACAAAAACGTACTATTGTACATACTGGCGCTACTTGTACATTGGCACCAAAATATTGTCTCGTAGTGGTGCTGGAGCTGAAACAGCACTCTAATAGCGCTATATCAGTGCCGAAACATTTCAACAGCACTACATATTCAGACACTATAGCCTTTCCTCTAGCGCCACCATTAGGTCAACTTATAGTTTGGTGTAAGGAGCAGCACAGCACAGACCATAGGGTCTTACTCTTTAGTATTGTTTTATTGATGGACACATTGGACGGTCTTGTTTGTTTTTCAGGTATTTTCAGTGTGTAATTCTGGAACTTCAGTTCCTAGATCAACAGTATTAAATCAACCAACAGTAAAGAGTAAAATATTAACTAACATAGGCATAGCACATGGCTGCACAATTTTGCTGTGATGCTAGAGAGATTTTGCAAGAGGAGGACAACCAGCACCAGAAGAGTGTCATGGGCTAAGTGGAGGACTATACGTTTTTTTTCCCTTTTAAATTATTGATAAGTCAAAAGATGGGCATATTGCCATGAAGAAAATAACTAAGGCGGTGAGATAGGTAGGAGACCTGTGGTCTGGATGATTTCACTTTACAGTGCACTTGTGGAAGGACAATAAAGTCGAGTTGAATTTAGATTTGCCTTGGTTCAAAACACTGAAAAGATGGAGTCCTCTACAGAATTAACCAAATCTCTCCCCCTTTTTCCCCCCTATTTTTTTAAAGCTCCATATCATCTCTTAAATCCTTTGGGATCTTTTCCCCATCGTTGTTTTGTGTTGAGACAACAAGAAATGAGTTCACACCCTGGTGAATTACCAGGCCACTATCCACAAAGAAGCAACGAGAAATGATCACCTTTCTCATTTTCCCCACAGGAACAGGAGCTGAACGCTCGGACCCGGGCTCTCCAGGCGGCCTCGTCGTCCTGCTCTTTCAGGCCAAACGGCTCTGACGACAACGATCCCCCGGGCAGCTGTGGGCCCTCTGGAGGCGGAGGAGGGGGTGGTGGGGGTGGGGGGTTCAACACCATTAGCAGACTTGTCTTTTGAACATAGAGAGACTCATTGGAACTGGAACAGACTGACTGGGAGACCTCAGTGTGTGACATCACGCGTTCATATACAGATCTATATGTAGTCTTGGGCGCTAAAGATCTGTACATGAACCTTTTGTTGTTTGCCAGAAAATAAAGAGTACTGAAGATGTTGAAGAACACGCACACACACACACACACACACAAACAAATGCACAACAGTGTTAATTTAGTTTTTAAATCATTTTAGATTGGTATATTCTTAATCTTTTGGATAAAACCATGCCCATATTATTTATTCAATCCCTGCTCCATTTGTATTTATTTTTTGTGACTGTCAACTCCTGACATTTACTCGGTTTCCTACACTTGAAATTGGGGGTTGGGGTGATAGCAATGCTAAGCAACAGAGAATAAACATTTATATTACCTCACTTAAATTAAAAAGAAAACACGATGAAATATAACTTGATTTAAAACAAAAGCTTCAAAAACCTTTATGCAAATTGTAAATTAATCTCTGATTTATACTCTTGTCGCTTTTTCTTTGAAGAGCAAGCAAAGCATTTTGCCCCCCCCCCCCCCCCCCCCGTAGTCTGTGTAATGTTAAATCCATTGTATCAGCTTCTCATCGTAATTGCATTAAACATTGACATTGAACATGAACATTTTCTGTTCATGAATATGATTTATCACAATTTTTGTAAAATTAACACTGGCGTGCACAGACACACACACACACACACACACACTGAGGCATGTACACTACAGATTTGAGAAAGCACTTGTCATTTATCACAAAGAGAGACAGTTGGAGATCCTTGACATTTTTCTGTTAACCATAACTCACAACTGTCTGCCTCAATGACAACCCTCAGTTACCTTTCTGATTTGCATGTAATATTCCTTTATAAGTTATGAGATTGGAATTTGAACCCCCTCACCCTCCACCCTGTTGTTCCAGGGACATTTGGTTATTTGCTGTATGATGAGTGCTTTGTTGTTTTAAAAGTTTCATATCACATGCAATAAATGTACATATGACTTCAAAATCTATTCCAAATGATTGGACCAGTTCTATTTAGTACACTGAGAATTTACAGGAACTAGTTTATTATAGTATGTATTTTATGCTAGAATTATCGACACAATTCCATACTGTTTGATTTGAAGTTTTTGCCTTCGTTTTGAAAATGCAGTTGGAGGCATCATTGAGGATGATGTTTAACAGAGAATTCTAATTTGTTCATTCAGGGAGACTTGATTTTATTTGCCTTTTTTTTTTGTAATGCGGATTTTGGAATGAGAAGTAATGGAATTGACCAGTATATCGGGTCAATAATTGCATTTTGTTGTACCATATCGGATTTGGCGGTTAAGGAAAATGTAAATGCTTTACCATACCCAGCAGTAAAAATCCATTGGAAATTTGTATCATTTTATTTATCCAGGTGGGTCAGTGACGAATAATTGTTCATTTACTTTAACTGACAAAGAGGAAACCGCAGTGGAGGGGAGGTTGGCGACTAAAAACATACAGAACCACAGTTCAACAGTTTATGCTGTGAATAATTGTAGGGTAGATTTTTATTTCTTTAGTTGGCATACTTATCTAGAGAGGTCTTACAATGAGTGAGCCCAAGGTTGAGTTGAGTGTTATTTATGCTCAAGGACATGGGACACGTCATGACTGCAAGTGGAATTGCATCTGAGACCTTTCCATCAACA
The DNA here is from genome assembly GCF_963454915.1 of Gymnoscopelus microlampas. NCBI lineage: Eukaryota > Metazoa > Chordata > Actinopteri > Myctophiformes > Myctophidae > Gymnoscopelus > Gymnoscopelus microlampas. The sequence goes on from NC_139939.1 coordinate 40,192,014, forward strand.
GTCTGTCGACTGGGTCATCCTGTCCCCCAAAAAGAACACCTGACATTTAGAAGGACTGGATTGTTGAGAGATTAACGTTGATGAAGATGTGGGACTGAATTATCTGGACTGGACAATGTCATGGCCTGTATTGTGGGCACGGTAGCGACAGGGTACTTATCTCTTTAAAATATCGTCCAAAGTATGATTTGCACGTCGTATGACTGTGTCATGCACCGAAAATAGCAGATTTACAATCTCACAATCTGTTCATGACACGTAAGCTCGTAAATTTGCTATTTTCGGTGTGCAACACTGTTATTTGACAGAGCATACATTAGGCAGTGCCAACAATTCAATTTTATCTCAAAAGTTTTCCAAAAATATTTCAGATATTTCTGCATGTAGATCTCTGTAAGATCTCCGGGGTAGACACCAAATCTATCTTTTGGGTCTCAGCTGAAAAGTTTTGGAAACCAATGCATTAGGCAATACCAGGACATTTTTTGTTTTTTAAATTGTTTGGGTCTTTTCTGCCTTTATTGATAGTATACAGTAGACTGACAGGAAATGGGGAGAGAGAGATGGGGAGTGACACGCAGCAAAGGTCGCAGGGATCGGGATTCAAACTCGCGACACGCTGTCAAGCTGCATTAGCAGCCTAGGTGCCCGGACTGCTACGTCAGCTGTGGGGGCTTGGACATTTTACCTCAACTCATTTGTGTGGGAACTGGGAAGTCATAGGGCATTAAATATCTGAGTATTTTTTTACAGCCCCAAGCTTTTGAACTGTACAGAGAAGATTTAAAGAGATGGCGACATTTACCATCACTGAGGGGGAGGGCAGAAGTACTAAATAAGATAAAACTATTGTCTTAAATTTGAATAAAATGCAAACATTTTCTTTCAGCAACACTATAAGGGGGGGGGGGGTCATTTTAGACATGGGTTGCTTTTTAGTTATGGATCAGTTGCAAATGTCCTCAAGTTGTATTTGTTTGTCACCAGTGATCTTACTGGCCTGGTTCACCACCTGGTTAAGCTTGTTCCTATAAAGTCCCATACCATGAGATGATGGCAAAGGTGAGAACATTCTCAGTGAGTGATGGTCAGGTGTTTTTGCTGTGATTGAAGCTCCTCAGTTTCCTGATGAGAGAGAGCCACTGCCATGTCTTTTTATAATCTGCGAAGAACCACAATGGAATAAAGCCTCCGGGATTGATTGTGTTTTTAACCTTTTGAATTTATTTTCAATAATTTTAAACCATTTTAAACCAATCAATCAATCAAATGTATTGGGTTGAAAGGTGTGCTTAGTGTCAATGATTGTTCCCATGTATTAAAAGTGATTGACTTGCTCCACTTCATGTCCTATCACGATTAAAGGCCTGAATATAGCCCCTAACCACAGTCTATGCCCTATACCAACCGTTCCCTACCTCCCAGACACAGCTCCTTGGAGCTGTATTTGTAAGAATTTTCCAGTGTTATAGAAACAAAATAATATATTTTTAAGATACTAAAATCTGCCTTTTTTTTGCTGTTCCTAGAACAAAGGTGGGTTAGGGATACCAGATGTGTATTTATATTACTCGTCTTGCAATTGTGTATATACAACATCCTGGGCCTACAAGACAAATAATGTTGATGCAGTTATAGCTGGAACAGAAGATAATTATTCTCTAGCTTCCTCCTGGTATCACCTGAAACATGGTAAGCACATCAAAATCCCTTTAATTCTGTTTTTGTGTGAAGTGGTTAAAGCAATACATAAACATCTTAAAATCAATAGTTTATCTGTGCACTCTTGTCCCATTTTGGAATTTACAGCTGGTCTACCTGGTATGCTAAACCTCTTTCTATTGACATACTGTAGCCTATGACAAAATAACAATATTGCTGAGCTGGGTCAGTCTTTAAAAGTGGAAATATAATACATGAACCTTTCATGAAATCAGGATAAATTACAGCTTAAATAATTCAAACCTCTTCACTATTTGCAGTTTCAATCTATTCCAATGTAATTATACATCTGGCTTGGCCAGGCGCTCCAACCAAAAGGGCTGTTCATGGCCGGGAAGCCGGACGGGGAGGGCGATCTCTGTCACTGCATAGGCAGAAACTCCTACAGGTTGGCCAGTGCCTGTTCATGCCTGCTCATGTGCAAAACTGAGAGGAATAGCATGCATTACGCCCTCCCAGTGAAACATGGACATTTTATGCAACGCCACAGCATTGCGTTTTGACGGAAACTCATGAGTATCTTTTCATTGTTAAAGTTTTGATATAGCCTACACTGAGTGAGTTTTAGGTGGATCTGATTATCCTCCTAGTTGGATTTTTGTTAAAGTACGACTCATGGCACTTCACTGATTGTGAAGTGAGATTTCTCCAATTTGGTGCAGTAAAATGTCAGTGTATATTAAAGTGATAGAATATTACCTTTTCAGGTTTGAAAAGAAAAAGTGAACTGAAGTGAAGACTGTGTTTTGTGAAAGGTCAAAGTTTAGAGAAATGTATATGTGTTGATAATATTTTTAATTAGGCCTATAACACCAGCACCACCATTACACTATTATTGTCACGCAATGACGCACCCTCTAGACAAGCTTGCGCATCCCAGGGGGTCCATGCATGATGCACCACAGTTTGGGAATCCGTGCCTTAGAGGCTTTTATGTAAATCTAATTGACATGGCATTTGACTATCCAATTTAGGAGAAACCTTAATGTGGGGCTTCATCTTTGGAGGTTTTTTGAGCCATTATGCAACAGCAGCCACACCCATCTCCAAAACCCATGCAATATAGCCTTTTTTACCATATGCATGTGCAAAATTTCGTAACCTTTTGAGGGCCTAAAAATGCATTTTATTTGTGCATAGAACAATGATAATAATGGTCATGTTTATGTCCAGGTAGCTCTGTGGGTAGAGCTCTCACCTTTGGGCGTCAAGGTCATGGGTTCAATCCTGGGCACCGCCAACTCAGTGTATGAGTAGCTCAACTTGGCTGTGGCAGGTCGTACTGGGAGCTGCTAGTAGATCTCCCAGGGGTCTAGCTCATTGTATCGGCGATAGACTCCCGCATTGTTGACTGATACTGACAATAAGCCTTTCCGATAAACATACTTACTTATGCCTAGCCTATGGACAATGAGGCTTAACACTGGTCTAATTATTATTCAATGTGTCTACTGGGAATAAGATAGACAGAGTAACCACAAAAGAATAACAACACCTGATTTGATCAGTCATTCTCTCAGTGAAACTGAAATGTATTGAAGCGTTCTGGATATCTTGTCCCTGCTACTGCATATCCGTGTCAGTGTTTCTGTATATTGTTTTGTTTTTATTGTAAAAGTACAGAAGGATAATAGCAGTAATATAGCTATAGGAAATTATTTGCTAATGTACTTTTTTTATTTGGCTATGGTCATACAAAAACAGTGCAGTAGCACTATGGCTTTCAAATAGCATTTAGTCAAATCAATGGCTCTCAATTATTAAACCAATCCATTACGGTTTCCTCCTCTTGATTTTTTCAAAATATGCATTCTTAAGGACAATTTAATGTGAGGTGGTCTCCACTTCACTAAAACGTATTTTGTTACTCACTCTTTTTTTTACTGTCTTGTGGAGAACAAAGTACTCTCAGTACCTCAGTACTTGAGTCAAAATATAGATACTCAGCAAGTGCCTTCAGGGCCTGGCTCCAGACGAGGGCCCTGAGTTTCCTGCCTGCAGGGTATCAGTGCTCCTTCCTTACTCTTCCATGGAGTTTCCTTGAACCATTCTTAGTCTGACCCCTCACCCAACCAATTTGCCATGGGTGACCCTACCAGAAGCCTATCCAATAGGCTAAGGGAATCCCCCCTTTGCCTGGGAGATATCAGGCTTTTTGCCTTCAAGCAGAGACTCTGAGCCACTCTGGTACACACATACTGTATCACACATATTAACAAATTCAACCCACTGTATTCAGTGGACCTCAAAATACTGTTATTGATGTTATAGACATTCTGGTGAAAGTTTAGAAGGCGTAAGTCACTCTTGCAAAAGCAAAGCACTAAACTATTATCAATTCTGTTGTTACGGTAAATAAGTAACTGGCACTGGTATAATCCGCAGGTAGGTCCATTTAGGAAGAGCAAAAAAGTCCAAGTCACTGTCCCTGGTATAATCCAGGTAGGTCAAAAAGGATGAGCAAAGGTCCAAGACTAGCCTGAGATGTGAGATCAGGCGGTGATCATTCCTTGTTCAGCAGTCTGACGGTTGCCGTGTGGAAGCTATTCATGAACCTGGTGGTGCTGCCCTTGATACTGCGGTAGGCCTCCTTGCCCGGCCGTGGTCGTTGTAGGGGTTTGAACAGTTTGTGGCTGAGGTGGTGCTTGTCCTTGATGATTGATGATTACACACCGATTCTTGTTTAGTTCCTGGAGTGCTGGGAGCTCGCCTCCCTATATGCTCTGCACCACTCGCTGTAGGTTTTTCTTTTCTCTGGGCAGTACAGTTTCCGAACCAGGCCGTAGCACAGACTGATGGAACGCCTTCAACTGAGCTGTTGTAGTACAGCCTCAGGATGTGAGGATGCCTACTCCAAACTTCTTCAGGCGGCGAAGCCAGCACAGTTGCTGCTGAGCCTTTTTCCTCACGTGTGGCGTTATTACCTAGGTAATTGGCATGAAAAAAATTGTCCGGGACTGACACAGCTGTGGGTAGGCCACCAGCCTGGCAAAGATCTGCGTAACAAGGAGCGTCCTTTTCTAGTTGCTAATAGAATGCACAATGTTGCACAATGCACAATACCTACAATGTTTTTCAACTGCGTGTGGCCTGTACACCCTGACCAGTCCCGGTACAGAGGACCAGGTCAGATTTTAAGTCATTTTTATATTATTGTTATCTGTCTGTACACACGCATGCACGCACACACACACTCACACGCACACGCACACGCACACGCACACGCACACGCACACGCACACACACACACACACACACACACACACACACACACACACTTTTGGCGTAGCAGTGGATGTTTGGTTTCCCACACAGGAGACCTAGGTTATATACAAACACAGGGGTGTAAAGTACTCTCATTACTGTTATTGAGTAGCTTGAGACAGCTGAGACAGCTTTACGCTCCAATATTTCAACACCTAATCTAAAAACCAAGGTTATTATTACTACGCAAAAGGAAGTTGGAAGGGTTACAGTCAGGATGCCACAATGGCCCTTTCAACATGACCATACACGTAAAACTTGTAGACCCTCAGAATAGTCTTCAAACGTGCTATATTACAGGGCACACTTGTAAAAGAGACACTAGTCTCAATGTGATTTCTCTGGTGAAATAAAGGTTAAATAAAAAAAAAATAAAAAAAAAAATATACATTCTACTTCTACTTCTTTTTACATTAGTTACTTGAGTAATATTTAAGTCAAGAACTTGGTTCTTGACTCTTAGCACTCTTTTTATTTACCTGTAGCTACCTCTCCTGTGTTTCACTATTGTTGCTGCTACTGTATATGACTGTGGTGAAAGAAGTACTAAGATGTTTTACTTAAGTAAAAGTAGCAAGCACAATGTAAAAATACTCTGTAAAAGTCCTGCATTCAAAATGTTACTTGAGTAAGAGTACAAACTTATTGGCATCAACATATAATTAAAGTAGGATTATCAAAGTCAAAGTCAAAGATTGGCTATTTTTGAATAGCCAGGAGAAAAAATGTTAGGCTACTTAAAGTAGGCCTATTTTTTGTAATAATAATCTAAATCTGTAAGGTAACTATCAACTAAAGTTTTCAAATATTGCTTAATTGTAGTGGAGTATAAAAAGAAGATTACCCTCAGGGGAAAAGAAAACAAGGAAGACCCAGAAACAGCTGGAAAAGGTCTGTCGAGGCGGAACTCAGGGAGAAAGGAACATCTTGGAAGGAAGCAGAGAAGATCGCCCAACACCGAACTAGCTGAATGAAATTCATAAATGACCTATGCTCCCCAAAGAGCAAAAGGGTTTAAGTCAAGTAAGTCATAAAAAGATAAAATATAATATTTGGCTCTGAGATGTAGTGGAGTAGAAGTAGCCTATGACGTATTGAAACATGGAAATACTCAAGTAAAGTAAAACTAGCCTACCTCAAAATTGTAGCCTACTCAAGTGCAATACTTGAATACTTAGGCTACTTGGTAACAGGAAGAGTGGGCACTAAGGAACAGTGGGCGCCTCAATGTAAAATTGGCTATTTGGTAACTTTTTCATGTCAAGGACCTCCAAATTAGGCTACATGTATTTGGCAGCAGACCCACATTTGAAAAGATGTTGTGCCAATTCACAACACAAAAAAAGCTCCCCTGACTCCATTAGAGAACCACTGGCCTATAATGAACCCTAATGGTTCAGTTACTTTCTCTTTGTCATTGTTTTGACTTGCTGAAAAAGACCAGTTCACTGAACAATACTGGTAAAGTCACAAATCACTGAAAGGCAGCATTCTTTAAGGGTCAGTTACCATTACAATAGCATTCCAATCACATTCCTGAGATACCTCAATACCCCCACGGGAATTCCCATTCTGCCAAATGGTCCAAATCAGAGATGTTCTAGTTTCTCAGCTGTTTTGCTCTGTTTTTGACTAAGTTGGGACCTCACCTAACATTATCAATGATTCCACCATTCCAAGTTGTTCTCCTGGACTAATAATAGGCTATTCAACTATTCAAACTGCGCTTTAGTTAATGCAAGAAAAATACATAATTAAATAAAACGTAGTTATTGTTTGGAACATCAGTGCTGTTACAAACCAGGACTTAAGAGAATGTCCAGATATAAACAGTAAGCTACTACTATACACTAGATAGATTATTTCCAATTTGCAATACTTTTACTTCTACTCACTGCATCAGAGGCAAATAGTGTGCTTTTACTCCACTACAATTGTTTGAACACAGGCCTTTTACTTGTAACAGAGTATTATAAAACAGAGATTTATATTGTGCATGTGGTATTTGCTACTTTTACTTAAGTAAAATACCTGAGTTCTTTTTTGCACCACTACACTACAGATCGTGCACTGCAGGCTCATGCACACGCATCATGGATAGTGTAGTTTACAGGATTTGGTGGGACCTCCCGGTCAATATAGAGGCGGGTCCTCCTTTCTTTGTCTTTTCTTTGGATCAGGCTCTGTCGCTATTCTAGTTTTATTATCGTGTGTGTCAGATATGTGTGTAACTCTGTTTTATCACATGGCCTAGTGTCATATATATATTTTTTTCAAACGTGCCGACAGTCTTTTTTTTTAATTTTGGGACCATAATAAACGTTAAACAATCCGGGACTACATGTCCCATGGTTAAACACCAGGGTTCTCTTCTCCTGCACGCTGCTGCCTCTCCCTCTGTGTTTCAGGGTTGCCATGTCCCGCTTATTATAAGCGACTTTGGGCTTGTTTTTCTGTAAAGTTGCTTGTAAATATTGGTGGTTGTGAGTTGCGTTTTTTTGGGCTTGTTTCTAAACATGTAGTTGCTCATTTGGGCGTCCTTCCTAAATGATGATTAAACCGGTTGTTCTCAAACATTTACAAGCCAAGAACCGGACCTCCAAATTAATATGTATTTTGTCTGCGGACCCCCATCTGAAAACATAGGGACCCCCATACAAGATTTGTGTTGTTAAAATGTCAAATTGTACAATAAAGCTACTTTCAAATAGCCGTTTTAAAGTGCTCATGTCTTTTGGGCTTGTTTTCATAGACCTGGTTGCTTGTTTCTCTCGCGAAATCTGGCAACGCTGCTCCCTCTGTGTTCCGAAGGAGGGTGAGTTAGTTCAGGGAAAGACGAAGCTACCCTGTCTGTCTGTCAATCACAATTAAAGGAACCCTGGGAGTAGTAAACTGCTAGGGAGAAGAAGAGTGCGGAAAAACGACAAAAACAATACTATGTTTGGATTTTGGGAGATACAAACATGCATCGCAACAACACTGCTCGTCAAATTCCGCAGAAAGGGAGTCGCTTCACTTTGACGGGAATTGCATCCATATAATCATAAACTTGGCGAGTTTCACTTCTTGTCTGCGTTTTCTTTTCTTTTTTTGCCACAGCGATCGGATAAAGGAAAACAAACGGATGTTTTACAATCACTTCAACCTTCTTTAAAGGATTATATTCACACTTGATGAGAAGAAAGTCGTGGGGGAAAATCTGGTCAGTGCATTTCAGAGGATCTACTACTACTACTACTGTACGTCCACTTTCGAGGAAGGAGTGACGGTATTTACTGCTCCTACTAACAGCAAATATGTGCTAATAATGCAGCGTTGGAACTTTTGCGTCTTTTACGTCAATGTTTAACGTTGTGCAGGGTTCCTAAAACTAAAATCTCCTATTCTACTCCCAAAAGGAAGGCAGCAGACATGAGTGGGGGAGATGTGGTGTGCTCCGGGTGGCTCAGAAAGTCGCCTCCTGAAAAAAAGTTGAGACGTTACGTAAGTGTGCACCTTTTATTATGTTGTATTTGTTACTTTGTGAGAAGCTTTAACGCGTGTTTGCAAAAAAAGAAGTGTAAACGCTCTTTAAATTCAGCCTGGTTCAAAGACACACGAAACTAGGTGCAGAGTTTTGCACGTAGGCCTCGTCTTGTGTGCCTGCCCTGTGAAAACAAATACCTTTGGCATAATTGTTAAATATGGAGTTTTGTTGTTATTAGTTGGTTGTGTTATGCCTATGTAGAGTTTCGCTTTTCTTAGAATATAAGTTCCCTGCTCATTCCAAGACACAGTAAGGCTCTTAAAAATACAAGAAACATACCCAATAAACAGAAATGTGACCTACATTTGTGTATGTCACACCTAGATGTTTGTTCCCTTTGGCTGTCCGCATATAAGGCTCAAAACACCCCACAATAACACCAACTCCTAGCTATAGTGAGTTGGTGGATATTGAATGCGTTCATCAAGTGATCTTGTAGTGATTGACTTACTTACTTTGCATTCCTCAGCCTGAGAAGCTAATAACCCAGCTTGTCTAGTCATGGTCCATGCACAGCACACACACACACACACACACACACACACACACACACACACACACACACACACACACACACACACACACACACACACACACACGCCTCTGCTGAGTCAAAACAGTAAGCGGTAGCACAAACCACTTAACCCAAACCATTTCCCCAAAACAAAACAACCCATCTTTTTGACGACCCCTAATGGTGAATTGCATAAAAAAGAATGGGGTTACATACTCACAGATTCCTCGAATTGCCTTAAAGAAAATCAAAGGCAAACTGTGCACTTGTGTGCAACTTGCCAGCTGTCAATGCAGAATCCCACAGCATACAGTAGATAGCACTCACAGCTCACTGGTGTGTGTTGTACACTAGTTGTACACAATGATAAACACAGCATAGACTGCTCACACAGCCCATACCAAACACTACTAGTAGAACACAATATTAAACATGGGCTTTATAAATAAAATGTGTTATGATTATAAATGTATTATTAACACAGCATAGACATAACACACAGTTCATACACTAGTAGTAGACAATATTAAGAGGAACATCATTACTGAGGACAGTACTGGACAATTTGTTTGAACTCAACTTTGTCTCACTAGCAATAAATGTGTCACTGCTGTCTCTGTACAGTGTCCCTGGCCTATACCCCTAATATATTACTATGTCTACCTGTGTCTGTTGTGCCTCCTATAATATTTTGGGTTAACTGACCAGGCTCATAATCCTCAAAGCTCACAGGATAGCTGACAAGAAAAGTGAAATGAATTTGGGGGAGGGAGGTCTGTGGTGGTGGTGGTGGATGATGGGGGACTGTGGTGGTGTATATCAGCTGGAGAGTTCCAGCATGAAGGGTTTTCCCTTGCGGTTTATAGGGCATCTCAGTTATTGAGATGCATTAGGAAGGCAGACAGCCTGCATGTTGGTATGTTTTCATAGAACCCACAGTTCCCCAGAACTGGCTATGAAAGTGAAATCCAGCCCCCAGAAACCAGGCATCGTCAGGGGATTTTCTGTTCTCCTGCTGATAATGGCCTGCTCTCTGATATGACAATATGGCAGTCAAAGTCTCATTTTACAGTGTCTACATCATGACAAGGTGAACTGTTCTCCATGTGTTTTTAGTATATCCTTTTGTTTTGACCCATTATCACTCACAGCACCACTGACCATTCTGCACTTCTTGATGCTTTACCACTGTGTGGTAAATGTGAAATAGATGCCCACACAAAACTTTGAGCAGAAGTTATGGATTTTTATTATTTTTGTTGTTGTTATTATGTTCCATCTTCACTCACACTGGATATAACTGTTGTACTAAATATCTGATTTAAGGTGAATGTCTTGTAATAATAATAACAAAGATAATAATGTATACATAATTGTTGTTTGCACACTCCTATTCTTTACATTGGATACTGCATTTGCCTTTGCCCACAATGTAATGTTATAGTTACTAAGTAACTATAACTATAACATTACATTGTGGGCAAAGGTTTCTCATCTGAACCTAGAGGTGTGGCAGAGGTCACATTGATGTGTGTCAGCAAGTTCGATGGCAGAGGAGGAGTGATGGTGGAGAAATGATGATACCATATAGCAATGTCACCGTATCTCTTAGTTCGGTTTCTGATACAGAAACGCACGGCACATGCAGGCATTTAGCCTACAACTGAGACAGCGACACGACTCGGGGTAAGGGGAGATGGTCTAGTGCAGGTCAGCCCATAGGAATCCACTGTAATCCATGTGTAGTTATCCTTAGCCTACATTTAACATCATCCTATATGAACTGGAGACGATTGATTTGAGTATAAATATGTTTCCAAATGTATGGTTTGATGCACAGATGGAGTGATTGTATAGTACATTGTGGGTTGTGTATTGACAGATATGTCACGTTAAACAACAAATAAAACCTATGGGTAAAATTGTTAGAACACCAAAAAAAAAATCACCAGAGCGCCCTCAGCCATCAACCATCGAAAACTAAACGATATTTTACAATGCAGGGATTGCATTTACAGCTGCAGTACACCGTACTCCCCTTACCCCGAGTTGTGGCGCTGTCTCAATTGTAGCCGAAATACCGGGAAGACCGTGAGTCTCTAGTATTGCTTGTATTCATTGTGTGGATGTGTATTACCCGAGGAAGCCAGGGCTGTTGCCCAACCATAGCCATCATCAGACGGTTACCGGAATGCAGGAGTCTGGCTTGACTGAACCTGAGGGGTTTGAAGGGGTGGGCAGCAGTGTATTTAGCTTGGTGGCTGTTGTCCTCGACACACAGCCAGTGGCACAGCATGCCTAGTGTGACCACATATAGGGCTGTCACGATTATGACATTTTACGTGACGATTAATTGTCACACAAATAATTGCGATTAACGATTTCATTGTGTTTTTGTTGTTGAACACTGGAGCATAATTATGGATAAAAATTACATTTCTGTTTGGCGTTTAGGCTTTGAAGTTACACAGGGCAGATATGACAAATAAGCTAAATATACAAAGGAATGACTGGCGTATGTAATTACTTATACATTTATAGTGGGAATAGCCGATCTAGAGCTTGTAGATCTGCTATTTCCACTACATTTTGAAAATGTTTGAAACTATATGGACATTTTTCAACATGGAAACAACATATGTTGATTATGCAAAAATAATTTTGATTATCTCAAATAATTACGATTAGACTATTATGTATTACAGGCAGGCCTAACCACGTACAGTATAACAGAATGTCAACTCAGGGGGATAGGAAAAATGAAAGATGTTTTACAGGCCATTTAGCAAAGGTGCAGCACATTTAAGTTATATCAAACAAGCCACCATGGTCAGATAGCATCACTCTATTATTCTTTGGGACAAATGTTTGGTTTCTGAATTACTGATTTGGCAACAACAAGCCGGTAGGTTCAGCATTTCCCTTGAGCCTTTATAATTGATTGTACCATTTTGCCAGCAGTGTCAGTTATCTCTGCAGTCTACTGACCCATGCTGATTGATGGGACTGAAGTAGCTGTCAATTGATAATAGGGAGGTGAATCTTGATGTCTGACCCTGGATGAGGATGTGAAAAACTTCCTCAACTGGCCAACCTCGCTTTCTTTTTTTCCATTTTTTATCTGCAGAGCAAGCTACAATTTGATGAGGTCAATAGTCAACTTAAACCCTCATAACTAGTCCTAACTGTACAGCTGTGTAGTGTAGTCCACTTTTAATTGTACAGCTGCACAGGGGTCTAATCACCCTGTCTGGGTTATCCTCCTATAATTAAGTAAACCTCTGTCTGTCTGTCTGTTTTTCTCCTCAGTGGGTTCAGCAATTGATCTGAACTTGCACACGGGCAATGATTATGACCATGTGCAGACACTCAGGAACTATGTTTTTCACTTTTCCCATTAGCGTTTTTGAAAATAACTCTGTGTAAGTCTACGGGCGCAGTTTTTGCTGTTACTGCGCATGCATACGCAGCCACGTGTCTGGGTCTGTTGTCACGGTCCCCTAGAGTATGCGATGTACTCTGTTAGCTCTTGCTGCTAACAGCGTTAGCGTGCTGTTTACTCAGTGATATAACGGAGCAGAGCATTGGGTCCCAACCCACGTGTGTGTGTGTGTGTGTGTGTGTGTGTGTGTGTTCGCTGGGGGTCCACGACGGCGATGCGGCGCCGGGTGTGTATGTATCGGAACTATTGCAGCTGCGAGGCAGACATCGAACACATGCCGTGCCCATACATAAATAAAAGTATGTAAATACTTTGACTGCGCACATGCCCGGGTATGGACTAGTTTCTCAATAATGACCCGCTCCCCATTGATTATCCCACTTATTACACAGCTACTTAAAGGAGAGATCTGCTCATTTTAAGTGTTATCTTTGATGTGTCGCTAATCACTCACCACCATAGAAAGGGCCGTTGAGTTATTCCAGAGAATCCCCTGTCGTCCAGTCTGGCGACCCCCTTCGTGCAGAACGACATGACGCTGGTTGCTTGTTTCTCTCACAAAATCTGGCACACGCCAAGTTCTGTGAGAGAAACAAGCAACCAGCGTCATGTCGTTCTGCACGAACGGTAGCTCATGCGGGTCATTCAGCGCATGTTTGAGTATCATGAGACTCCACGATGAGTAGTAGTAGGAAAAAAAATAAACATTGCATCGGTTAATATAGACGATTTTCACTCTTACACACGGCTCCCATTATGCCAACGGAGGGGGTCGCCAGACTGGACGACAGGGGATTCTCTGGAATAACTCAACGGCCCTTTCTATGGTGGTGAGTGATTAGCGACACATCAAAGATAACACTTAAAATGACCGGATCTCTCCTTTAATAAATAATTTAATACATTGACCCAAAAGTAACAAAACAAAGTTTTTTTTTTGCTTATGGTAATGAAAGTATTTCATTAATTTATGCCAGGTGCGTCCAGTGCAACGCGGTCGTCTCGGAAAACAACGGGAAGTGTTGATAACATAGAATCAATATTTGGTTACTACATTCTAGTATTACATTCTATTTCTCGCTTCAAATGTTTTCTAAAACATTCTTGAGAGCAATGTTAAGCTGTAAATGACATAGTGTGTTTGTTTACATGGCTGCCATGTTGGATACGGCACAAAATCAAGCAACGTAAATTATATATGTATGAGCCAGGTGCTCTGAGCCTTTGATTAGACAGCAGTCTGTTATTGAGTTCAGCGGTCATTATTCAAAACTAACAGACCGATGAATTCAGTCATTGACCAATCAGAATCAAGCATTCAACCAAGCTGTGTAATAATTTGCAATAATTTACTCAGTTACTTGAAAATCAAAGAGTAGAGCTGGTATCTTTGATGCATTAGGACCCAACAATATGTGTGTGTTTGTGAGAATTTCATTGCATCCATTCTGGCATAAATTACCTCTTTGTCCCTTTGAGAGCAGACTGTTGATGTTCTGATGTTTCTGTGAAACACCCTTTGCCCCAATTCAACACACACACACACACACACACACACACACACACACACACACACACACACACACACACACACACACACACACACACACACACACACACACACACACACACACACACACACACACACACACACACACACACACACACACACACACACACACACACACACACACACACACACACACACACACACACACACACACACACACACACACACACACACACACACACACACACACACACACACACACACACACACACACACAGAGAGAGAGAGAGAGAAAGGGCTGAAGCCTGTTTCTGGCATCTTTTTGAGGACAGCTTTCCTCCTCCCACCCTTTGAGGCATTTGTCCTGCTACGCGTGCTCTATGATCAGGCCTCTAAAATGCAAACTATTCTTGGTCACAATCTAGACATGAATTTGAGCTGTGTGACCTGGAAATTTAATTTGTTAGTAGTACCGGTGCAACCGCAAATATTTGTCTTTGTATAACCTCTATAAAGAGCCCTTTATCTGCTCTGTGTAACCAATCAAACGTGAGCTTTACTTTATGGTTTACGATGTCCTTTCTTATGTTGTTGTTGACATAGCACTATTACTGCATCAAACAATTACAGGAAGCTTCATTAAGTTGAAAGACTATCAATGTTGGATTATCAAGCCTCTGATAGTATCTTTGCTCTTCCTCTGATTGTCATGTGAAGCAGCCCTTCTGTTGGGGGGGAACACCAAATGCTAACAAGCAAATGGTGCTCACAGACAGGAATAACAATGAAAACGTTGACAGTGTTGCAGGATCATTAAGCTTCAGATTTGCTTGGGCGTCTGGATGGAGGGAAACAGAATGGTAACGGCATAAACAAAATCCAGTCCATTCCCTAAACAATGGTCAAAGCTCCTCAGCCGATGAGATGGAAACTGAAGCAGGGAGACAATATTAGGCCTAAACACCACTGGTATTGCAGGCAATAATGAAAAAATACACAAATCTGTCAGTACACCACATATTGTGATGGATTCTCCTGAACATTTTGCTAACACTCTTGATCGTGTGCACCAGCATATGAGCAAAGTTCCAGAACTTACAGTGTTGTGTCTCTGTTCTTACATGGGTCCATGCGGGCTAGTAGCCCGCATGGAGCCCGCATGGTCCAATTGACCTAGGGCAGTGGTTCTCAACCTGTGGGTTGGGACCACCAGCGTGGTACCCACATTATTTATTTATTTTGGGCGGTAGGGGGAAGGGGGGTCCCCAGATGTCAGTGAAGTGACAATTTAAGGACTTTTAAGGCCTTTTTTAAAGATGTTTATTTTGGGGGGTCGTGGCCTGAAAAGGTTGAGAACCACTGGTCTTCTAGTAGAGAGACAACACAAAGAGATCAACTGAGCTACAAAGATGACAGAAAGATCAACTGACCTAGGGAGACGGCAGAGAGCTCAACCTGACCACTGGCGGAAAGCTTTCTTTTGTCTCGTGTTCTGCTAACAGTGCACATTGCATTTTTATATTTTTGTTTGTGTGTGCAGTCTGTGCACACGCTCACATGCCTCCATTTGGGTGTGACACTTATTGTGATCATGCTCGGTGTGTGTGCACGTGACACGTGTGCATGTGTGCAGAATGTGTGTTTATGCAATAGCGGCTGTGTGGGCCATGGTGGCCATCACATGGTTGTCTCTGTGGGAAGAGGTGAGCTCATTTGATCCTTCTCAGGAGGGCATGTGACTGTGACTGTGAGGAACAGCCACGCAGCACCAGGCCCTGCGGCTCTGTCAGATGACGCTGGGGTCATGACACATTTCAAAGCGGATAAGCACATCACTGGTACAATACTCCCATGTTCATTTCACACCACACCTATGTATAAAAAGTGACAACGTTTTGGTCCGATGACCTTCATCAGGTCTTTGACCTGATGAAGATCTGAGGACCTTCGGTCCGATGACCTTTCATCAGGCAAATTGCATAGTAGTATAGTAGTAAGTATAGACAGTGTGCGGGAGTCTTGTTATGATTCAACAAAATGAACTCCTATCAAAATTGTAATTGGTATCCCGCCCTACAACTAGTAGTGACTGTGAACCCTTCAGGTCCAGTCCTAGTAGGCATTAGGATCTAGATTCTACATCCCCAGAGGGTGTCCTCGCCATGCACAGCGCTGAGGGCAAAGTTTGTCTTGAAGGATTAGCTACTGATTGGTGGAGTTCAAAGGTGAAAGCTGTTTAGTGGCCCTGTGTTCTGAGCTAACCCCCCAAACACATGGATGTGCAAACTCTGCACTTTTTTCAGCCCTTTTCTGTAGGACCCTCTCCCTGAAAATACACATACAGCAGACAATGACAATGAAAGATATGTGGGTGATGTCTATGCTAAAATAAGCTCCCATATGCAATTTTTTTCTGGATTGTCATGTTATTACATTACATTACATTACAGTCATTTAGCATGTTATGAATGTTTCTATTATTTTACAGGGCAATGATGGATATACATGTGTGGCATTCTATTCATATGTTGTAGCTGTTGATTATTTAATTGTTTAGTACTGAATCCAAACACAGCTGTGAAATATATCACTCCACTGTTACATTGATGCCCTTGGGCAATATCAAGAACAACAGACTTGCAGCATTTTGGGGGACATTATCATACAACCACAGTTTTCTTTACTTAGATGGTGTGAACATAGCTTGATGGGACTTTCCGAACCAGATGTTGTCAGAAATGTAACCTGTGGGTTTCCATTTCATTGACATTGCATTTTCCATATTTCTCTCTCCTTCCTCTTTCATTTCTCCTTCCAGGCCTTACTGACTTCTGTAGCTTGTGATCTAAGACACCCTGGGAAATGAAGGTGCAGACAGAGTTATTGATGGATTGGATAGTTGCTATATGACAATAAATTGTCACACAACATGATGATATGAAAGACTTTGCACATCAGAGCAGAGATGTGTATGGCGATAATCAGTGAAATCGCACATTTTGTTGTCATAAAGCATTGCCACAGAGACACAGATTAAGCAACAGTCTTTGTAACCACCAGGCTAGCCTGCCTTTTTACAGTCCAGCAGATCAGACCAGCTGGTCTCTGCTTGGAGGATTTTTACATTTTTTATCTGGCCCTTCAGAGGGCCTCAGCACAAGATCTCAAACCTTCAGGGGTATGCTGGTTGACAGGAAGAAGGAAAATACTGAACTCTGAAGGTCCACTTATGATGCTTGTGAAGGGAGGCCGAGGACATATCGCCTGCTGGTCATAGTCCCCAGAGCTGTGAGAACCCGTCCCCGTCCCCGCGTCACCAGACAGAGTGTCCCAGTCTCCTGACTTAAACAATTTACTGTACATACACACACATCCAACCCCACAGTGCGCTCACAGACCTAACCGTGCCTGCTCGAGCCTTAATTGCATAAACATATCTCGATTTGCAAACCGACTGAAAGGATATAAGCAGCTAACTAGCAATTGTGACTGAGTCGGGTTGAAGGGAAACAAAGCCATGGCCTTTGTTTTTTTATTAAGTCGAGGATTCATTAAATCTGCTTAGTAAGCGGAACAGAGAACAAATGCGCACTTTCTCTTAAATACACCCCCCCACCCTCCCTTTATGCTGCAGGAGAAAACAAATAAGTGGCCTGAACAGAATGCAACAGAGGATTGCTTGTGTAGCATTAGCCTCTTAGGCTAATGCAGAAAAACAACCCTGATAGGGCCATGGCCCGACTACCTCCAACAACAACAGTGTTGCATGTTGGTGTGACTGCTGTTGTGTGAGGCCGCCTCAGGCCGAAAATGGATTGCATTAGGCATTAATTATTAAATCCATTACAAACAAAAAGTCATGAAATATTCATATCTGTCCTACTACAATGGCTATCCTTACCCAGTGTACCAGTTTGTTTTTGAATTTGATAGTGCACGTAAAAGTCCCAGACACACACTATCATGGCTGTTGTGTCACGCTATCAGCGGACCCTTCAGAGCCTAACCAAAGGTGTTACCCTGGCTATACAATTGCAGTCCAGAGAACACTGCCTACTGGTTGTCTAACTTTCTCCCAGACGTTTAATTGTATTCTCGACTAGTGTTTCCACATCTAAATTAGTTTGTGATTAGGTAGCTGATTAGAGATTAGGCTTTAGAACCACTGGTAAACAAAAGGTAAAGAGAAGATGGTACAATAACTTAATCATAATGGTTTTGTGAAAAAGAGAGATGACACTTTGAGACTCTGGAGTTTGTTTTGCCACAGGTTGATAGCAAACAGTTACTTGCTTGGTTGATCTCAACATTCCGTGGAAAACCAAAACTTTGTGATTAGAGAAACGTTTGATGGTTTGATGTTGCTTGTGTCGACACACTACCTGGTCAGCCATTCAAAGACAGGATAATAAGAGTGCAGTATGAGCAGAATAACTGTATTATGTTGTAGTTTTTCTTTTGCTTTGCTCTGTAAACAAATGAATTGCGTGTTAAGACTTTTTAAACGTGTTCTCCTAAATCAACAAAATGAAATTATAATTCACTACTGTCATGTGTCCACTGTTTAGCCCTGTTTAGCAAATCACTCAACAGGAGCATACATGGTTTCATTTGGCCTCCAATTTTCAACTGTTTATTTACCCAGAGGAGAGAGGCCTGAAATCTACATTGCATCACAAACAAAGGTCAATACCACAATTAGACAGTGAGAGTGGAGCAGCGTTGGCGGCAAAGGGCGGTTTTAGTGACACGGGGTAAACAATCCTGAGAGAGTCTTATGGCCAATGAGAATAATAACTTTGACATGACTTTAGACCTGCATAGCTAACACACATTTATGTATTTATTTGTCTGTCTATTCATTCATTCATTCATTCATTCATTCATTCATTCCAGTTTGTGTCACACTTTCACTGGGCAGTGGGCACATCTCAGGAGCACTTAATAATTACACTTCACGCTCGTCCTTTCCATCTGTTTCACAACTATGTCACTGGGTACCCCAAAATTGCTGTTTGTGTTTTATTTAATTGGGGGTATTGGGTGTAATTCAGACCTGGGACACAGGTGCCTGCAACCTGGTACACGAAGGAAAGTCCCTCTTTAGTCTTGGTGTTCAGGCTTGAAGCTGCCAACCACCGAGTTACAGTTACATGCCAACCACACATGTTAGCCATTCAGTGGAACAATAATGCTGAATACCTCCTTTCCCAAAAGGACGAAATAAGTTCAGTGTCTTGCTCCTCAGCACATCAACAGATCCGGGGATGTTGGGATACATCAAGTGACTCTACCACATTCAAAGGAAGGAACATCAACATATCTCTGAAAGGGATACCATTCATGCAGCCATCTTGCCGTTGACTCGATCGTTGTCTGTATTTCCTTCATCATTCACTGTGATCTCCTTGTCTCTCTGTGGTTGTCAGAGCGGATCAATGTGGGAGACCACAATGTGTACTTTTGGTCTGCTAGTCACTCCCATGCTGTCACTTTGACCGAGTGGTTAGCACTTCTCCATCGACTCGTGTGGCTATTTCTGTCACCAATCATGGTCATGCAACTAACTACCTTGTCACACACCACCTCCCCCGACCTCCCCTCCCAATCTCAACAAACCTCTGTCACAACACTCTCTGGTGACAAACAATGCTAATTCAATAGAGGTTAGTTGTGATACTACTGAACCAGAGCAACTGGGACAAATCAGGTCCAGAAAGGCCAGGTTTCTACCACAGGTTGCATTAGTCTGCACTGGCATGATGAATTTGAAAGAGATCACATTATTTATTTAACAGTTACTTATCATTGCTGTTTAGCATACTCATTATGTTGCTGACTTGCCTACGAATTTTGTGCTTCTGCACCTTCTGTACAAAGTGGCACAGTGACTAGAGACCATCCTTGTCACAGGTTCAATCTCCACAACAGCTGGTGTTGGGACGTGTCTGAAGCCATACCTTTTCCTGGGTACTGAGAATATTGGTGGTCTTTTACATTAAGCTAATTCTGTTGTGTCACTTCTTTCAAGTGTCTCTGAATTCTGTAAGATTAATGACTAAAATGCGTAAACATTATTCTTGGTCTTGACTTCATCACAGATCTTGAGTCTGTCAAGTGCCAAAATTGTCACATGATGCAATGATTTAATGCACTAAGTCGAATAACTGCAAGCCCAGCTCTTTTATTAGGCACAGATGACAGAACAATTCTAAGTATTTGGCAAGGCTTTTTTTTTGTTGCAGTTCTTTATTTTGAGACAGCAATATATATTACTAAACTTATTAGGACAAAATAAGTTGTATCATGAGCAAACCCTTGAAATATTTGTAATTAATGATGTAGTTTTAGGGTTGCAGCTATTGATTTTCCCAGTAATTTTCTGTCGATTACTTTCCAATTAATCTAATAATCGAGAAGCACGGCAAATCGGCTATCAGGCAAATTATTAAACATCTGTATCAAAACTAAAGACATGCATGCTAGGTACATACTCCTGCCATCACCCTTGAACAAGGTACTTAGTGGCATTACAACTGGCACTGGTCTCCAGGCCACACTCTAATTTGTCTTTTCCCTCCTTGAGGATAAGTAAGATCACTGCTTTATGATGGAGGCATTATAGCATCTGTTTAGGCTGTCAAGAATAAGATTAAGATTATGAAGATAGTATTGTTCAAGCACTTTTCGTCATGGCAGTTTATATAGTTTGAAGTCCCTGTGGTATTAGACCATTTGCTCATATATCGTATTGGGGTACAGTACATGGTGGATACAGTTAAATTGACCATACCAGGTAAAAAGTAATGAGAACCATTTCTCATTATTACAAAACCGACAACGTTTCGATCTTACTACTGGTATTCTAAAATAAATAAATGGATGGGTTGCTTTGAGCGTCATCAATCCCCAATGCTTAATTTACATTGTCTCTCAGGGCTCAGCTCGACGGTGCATATCTGGAAACATGGACGACAGACATTTAAAAATAGGCATCTGTGTCATAAGGCTGCATTCTATTTCCAGAGCCTAGTTTGTAGGCTGCTCTGGATGTGCAACACATGGGAGCTACTGGTAGAACTGCACATGGCCAAAGATGGTCTCTACTAGTCTGACTGGAAGACTCTGATCAGAGCAAGTGGTAGGGTTCCATGTTCCCATCCCACAAGTTAATATGGAGTTGGGGGTGGGGGTTTTCTTTTTCCCCTTTTTTTAATTTGGGGGGGAAATTATATCATTTCTCTTGAGAGTTAACCATTTGGGTCCATATTTACACTCAGAGTTGGATGAACACACTGTGTGTGTGTGTGTGTGTGTGTGTGTGTGTGTGTGTGTGTGTGTGTGTGTGTGTGTGTGTGTGTGTGTGTGTGTGTGTGTGTGTGTGTGTGTGTGTGTGTGTGTGTGTGTGTGTGTGTGTGTGTGTGTGTGTGTGTGTGGCTGGGAGGTATGAAAAAGAGATGAGAGAGACAGGGCAGGGTGCTTCTTCTCAAAGTAGAAGTCATTATCCAGCCTTCTATAAGAAAAGCTATCTCTCCCACCCTGACTATCTCATCTCTCTCATCTCTGTCTGTCAGTCTGTGTCTCTGTCCGTCTGTGTGTCTCTCTCTCGCTCTCTCGCTCGCTCTCTCTCTCTCTCTTTCATGCTGTCTGCTTCCAGCTCTTCTTGGCAGGTGCAGATGCCAGGAATGTGAGGTTGTTCTGCTGTTAGTCTGAGTGTGATGGCCTGGGTTTGTGTGCCGCTGGTTCCAACCAGGCTAAGTCTTCCTGGGCTGGGCTGGGTTGGGCTGGGAGACTGGACTGGTTGAGTGTTGTTTCTGCAGCATGTGGAGGGAACAGGCGCCGCTCCCTGGCGCCCCAGCGAGTCATGGCCGCCCCTTCCTGTATGAGGCTCTGATGGCTACCAGATGGTGGGTGAAGAGAGAGAAAGAGAGAGGGGAAAGGGGGGATTGAGAAAGATGGAGAAAGAGAGGGGGTGACAAGATGGAGAGGGAGGGAGAGAATGAAGGGGTAACTAGAGGACAGAGAAGGGAGGAGGGATCCCTCTGTCTGTCTGAGTGTCTGTCTGTCTGTCTGCCTCTTTCTCTCTTAATCTCTTAAATTCAAGTTTTTTTCTCAGCCTACATGTTCTCTCACTCTTTCATTTCTCCTTCCCGTTTCCTTTGCCTCTTAAGCTTCTCCCTACACTGTTAGTTCTTACTCCAATGATGGTGTAACCCACTAGTTAGCAGAGAGATAGAGATGGATTACTGAGGTACAAGCTCTCACCAACAGGAGGCCCTCTAAACACACAGCCTGGAAAACCCATTGTCAAGTTTTTTGCTCACATAAGAGTACATGGTCTCACTTGACTTCACACACCTGCTGTAAATAGCTCTGGATAAGAGCTTCAGCTGTAAATCACTCTGGATTAGCGCATCAGCTAAAAGGAACAACTTCGGTTAAGAATGTACAACTGTTAACTATTGTTCCATGAAAAGCGCCATATTTCTTACACTCTAGCACAACATGATTTATAATGTTGTTTAGACCGAGCATCAACAGTCAACATTGTCTCTACATTTTAGCAGCCACACCTTACAGATTTACTGCCATTTTAGGCTGTTTTAAATTCTGTGGTTTCTGAAGAATGACGTGTCTATTGATGGGTTTAGAATTCTCATTAGATGGCTTGGTTTTATTCTCGCAGTCTACACAGTGCTAAAAGCTTAGAGGGGATGGAGAAATTGTGATCGGAAGGTTTGAATTGGCCTGCATGGAAAATCTTTGTGGAGAAAATTAAATGATGAAACACCCTCCTGTCGCTCAACACAGCGACAGATTGTGTGTGTGGATTAACATTATGGAATGCATATGCTTACATTTGATCACCAGTTTACTTTTTAGCTCACAAGCTGTTGCGATGCAACGTGCTGTTAGCTTGTAGATCTGCTGTTTTTGACCATTTCGAAATATATGGAAATCAAAAGAAAATGCATGACATGCCCAAAATAGGAATGCCTGGTAGCCCCTTTCGGGGCCGCAGTTTCCCGTTTTGTATTTGGGACAAGGTAAACTGGGTCCCTTGAACCTTAATGCATTCTCCTGTTCATGTTTGGTACCACTCTCTGGCCTCGAACAAATATAACGTCTCTAAAGTGTTGCAGAGAGATTTCAAGGACAATAAGGCAGGACATGGAGCACAAGGGTGGCGAGCAACACTAAATTGTACGGATTAAACATGTTTAATCATGGCAATGCCGATCAGCGCAGATCATCACACATTTCCGCAGGACGCTACTGCAGTTGTAAGTCATGTTTCCCTCGTCCCAAATACAAAAAGGTAAACTGCGGTCCCGAAAGGAGCTAGGATGCCAGGTTGAAGTGTTTAATTAGTAAATTCTATGGTATTGATAGGCTTCTTCTCTCATGGAGAATGATCCCTTACACAACGGTGTAGGAAAAGCACTGGGCAGTGATGAGCGATCGATGGCGAATGCAGCCTTGGAGTCTAGCCATTTACGTCTGTGCACATTGAACTCCTGTGGTTCACCTGTCACTTCACACACATCCCTGCGGCTGGCACTCCTGCTATGTGGTGCTGTGTGACATGACCCCAGCTGGTGCGTGTGCAAGGCACTTAATATAGACCACTGGTGTCATGGCTGTCCTGTCCCTGCCTCCCTGCCTCTTCAGCTCTACGAGTGTGGGTGTGTTAGTGTGTGCATGTGGGAGGGTTTTGTGTGTACGTAATTCGTAAGCATGCTTGTGTGTGGGTGTGTGTTTCTGTGTTTGCATGTTGAGCATGCCAGCGTAGCATGCTGTGTGTGTGTGTGTGTGTGTGTGTGTGTGTGTGTGTGTGTGTGTGTGTGTGTGTGTGTGTGTGTGCGTGCCGTGCACGCTCACTCATCTTGAAGAGTTGGCCACGGAGGGAGGGTGGGAGGTGGCTGGGTGTTCAGCCTGTAGTCTAGCTGCGAAATACTGCCACCGGCTTGCGTAATTTCTCAAGTGCCTGCAAGTCAGTCACTGGGGACCCTATTAACATGGACACTGCATGGAATCCGTCTGCATTGTTCCAAACTTTCTTCGACCTATGTATGTTAAGGGAAAAGTTCCTTTATATGGACAGCCTAGCGGTTCTAGAGAACACTGAGCCCACCACCTGCTGAGTAACGGTAAATCAACATGTAGTCCACATGTCCAATGCTTAGATTGACCGAGAGGCTGGGAGCAGTGACAGGGAAAGACAGATTGCCCTATCTCTTTGCTAGTCACCAGGGTTCACTATGTGGCCACTGTCCCTGATTACAGTTGGATATCTGAAGCCTGGCCTCAATCCAGAACGCCCCCCCCCCCACACACACACACACACACACACACACACACACACACACACACACACACACACACACACACACACACACACACACACACATACAGTACATACACTTGAGGTGAGACTGCGAAGACCACTGCTTGTCGTAGAAGGTTTCTCTTCAGTCTTATTGGAAGCCGAGTGTGAGAGAGACCCCCTCGCCTCTCCAAGCTTCTCTCATGGCATTGCGTGAAATTTTCCCTGGAACTCCTCTTCTTGTTTATTGCGAGTGTGCCTCGGAAACTCATGGAATAGCTTGATGATTTGACAAAGTTGAGAGGATTAGCTCTTCATCCCACTTCCAGGATGTCGTTCGGATAGGAGACTAGTAGCTGTTTGAACGTCAGGCAGTACTTGAGGTTAGTGATTTAATAACTCACTAGATTATTTTATTATTTCTGTTTAGGAAAAAATGTGGCTTAGATGTTGTAAGAAAGTGAAGTCGCACACAGCTATTGCCAGTATTGGCAAACTTGAAAGGCCATTGTGAATGGTGAATACCTTTTTTGAACTTGTGAACACAGCAAAACACTCTGTGTCAGTTCAGTGTAATAGAAAAGAAAAAAAAAGTTATTATTATTTGTATTTTGTATGAAGTCCTGTCAACAGTACCCTGCTCTGATACCCTCCTGCAGTTCTGCTTTCAGCAGTGAGAGGATACAAGGGGAATTTCCAACTTGCAGCTTTTAATAATTCACAGGAGGACCTACATTGAATCAAACACACTGATTAGCTGTTAGAAGAAAAAGTTGTCCAATCCCTTTCTTTATAGTTTTCTTTGCTGAGATGCTAACAGGAAGACAGTGCAAAGGAGGCACAGGAGAAAAGCTTTGGCGGGATTTCACCTTATAGAGTTAGACTAGCAGGGGTATGTTTGGCACTATAAATACGTTTCTTAACAAAACAATGTTTTGCCTTTTTGTTGCTCCCTTTGGGCAAGTCAAAGGAATATTGGTCTGGGCGGGGGTCCTCATTGTTTATTCACTGTCAGCCATTGTCATTGGTGTCAAAATACACCTTTCATACATTTGTCAGCCGCAAATTATGGCTCACAAATCATTGGTCTTATAATTCGTTTTCTAATTAAATTCTATGTATATTCCGCCATGCCTGTGGGTGTCTGTCTGTTAGTTGTCGTGTTTCGTTCTGTGAGTGCTTTCTCTTCACCGTGATGGATATATGGCGGGGCTATAGTGTATCGTGCTTAATGCTGAACAACAGAACTCAAAAGGGGCAGTGTTTCAGCCCTTATCCACCGCAGCCAAACAGCAGTGATCATGTGAACTGAGCCTGCCATGGAGATGGAATGTGTTGAATTCTAACCATGCAGCTTCGACAAGTGCATGTGACTTTGCGTGCCACAAAGAGATAGAGAGGGAGGGAAAGAAACAGTGGTGAGAGTAGCACGGGGGAAAGGCATAGATAGGAAGAAAACAGATGAGGGGAAACAACAGCAATCAGATAGAGGAGAGGAAAAGTGTGAGGAAGGTTTTGTGTAGTGGAAAGGTTAAAGGTGAGAATTACTCATTATTACTGGCTGTATGTAGTATTTATGAACTAGGAATAAACTGTTTGACTCATACATCACTCTGGATAAGAGCATTAGCGGAAAGCCTAAAACGTCAGTTTTAGGAGAACCTGATATCCTGGCCAGCACCACCATTGACCCTGAGTGTCCTGAAGCACTTGACTGTAGTTCCTGGAGTCAGATGAGGCGTCCCTTATCTTCAGGGCACCATCAGTTCCCGTGGCAGACGGCGAGTTGCCAGTTCCACTCACCACAAACCCCCCTCAGACTAAGCAGATTGAATAGGATACTTGTATAAGCAAAGGGCAATTAAGTACACCAAGTCTGGGAATCATTGTGAGCTGTAGTTCCCATAGGTTACACAAGTGAGTGAGCTGTAGTAATTCAGGCCTATGATTTGCTAGTTGAGGTGTTCAGTTGTGTGGGTCACTGTACAATATTAACAATAACAGTATTCTGTTTAATTGACTTCAAATTGACTACGATAAGTTTTCTGGAGGGGCCCGTTTTGCATGACATGCTACCAGCACCGTTGGACTGATCGGCGGGAAACTTTCCACGCACACTCCCGGTAGGCCAAGGACGAATCTCCACCTAATTGTTTTTCAAATCGGCCTGTTATAGCGCCACCATGAGACAGATATTTGTGAAACACATTTTTTGTTACTACTCGTACAGTTTTTGTCCAAACCTACGGTATACATTATCTCTGTTGTCATGTGATCAAGACGTATCTGTCACATTTCTCATATTCCATTTTGATTGGCTATGATTGGCTTCAAAAGTTTGCGGGGGTGCCCCGTTTTACAAAAAATGCCACATATCATTAATTCAGCGCCCGATTGCTGGGAAAATGTGCACGCACATTCCCACTAAGCCAAATGATTGTTTTAAAAAAAATGTTTTATCGTAGCTTGCACAATCAACATATTCTTTTCCCCTGGATTCCTTGGAATAGTAGAGTCATCCATCTTCATCCGCTTATCCGGAATGGGGTTTTGGGTAACAGTTCCAAGACAGTTCAAGAGTCATAACTAGAAAAGTGCTCTCCTCTGAGTGCCGAGCCCTGCCAGGTTTCTGTTGCATACCCAGGGCCCGCAAAATTTGGAAGGCAGTCATAGTCAATTGGAATGGAATCTGCACAATTTGACTGATACATATTGATCACATGAGTGAGTGAATTTTGGATAGAATTTGTAGAAGTAGTAGCAAACATTTGTTTTGAAGAAAACGTGAAATGACAGAAAAACTAGTCTGGCAGAAATGGCCACAGTACAGTAGCTATATACATGAATCATGATCCAAGGACTCCAGAAGTTATGGACCAAAACGTAAATTGGGCCTGTTTATAGAGCCACCACAAGGCCGATTTGAAAAAATGTGGGGCGGAGGTTCTTCCTTGGCCTACTGGGAGTGTGTGTGCAAAGTGTCATGCTGATCGGTCCAACAGTGCCGGAGATTAGCTGTTCAGAGACGGACGGACGGACTCACAGGAGCGAAAACATAATTCCTCGCCTTCAGCCATTCTGGCCTGGCGGAGATAAAAATGTAAATGCAGGGTCACATTTGCATTCATTATCAGCATCAAATCGATATTCTAAAACTAATTTGAACCAATAACTGCATACGTACTGTGTGTGTCTGTCTATACAACACTCCCACATAAACGCATATTAACAGCACTCACACAATCCACTTCCTTCTTGCAGCCCAGAGCTTAATGCCGTTTCCTACTCAATAGGTTGATAGCTATTGATTGATGACCTGGTTGCCACTCACCATTGCAAGCCCCAAAGTGAGTGCAGACTCACCAGAGCATACTAAAGAGAAACTGGGAATGATGGCAAAGACAGTCAGAATACTTCACCCCAAAATGACTTTTTACATGGCTTTGTAGGAGGCTAGCAATCTAGAAGAGGGTCTATCTGTCTGTCTGTCCGTCCGTCTGTTTGTCCGGAGCTAATCTTGCAAACAACTGGACCGATCAGCGCCAAATGTGCACACCGCAAGTAGGCCACAGAAGTACCTCTATACTACTTTTCTTTTCACATAAGTTACATTTTATAATGGAAGTTAATGGGGCTCTGATCAGTCTGAAACCATTTCCAAATGTGGAGTCATATGTCAACTATGTGAATCCGAGATCCACATAATTTATTTTACATCCACATGTTTTATTTTTATTTTGTAGCATTCCTTTACGGTGAATGAAGAATTAAAAAATGTAGAAAATATTTGATAAATTGAAGAACATAGTTGTCCAAGATTAACAACAGCAAAACTTTGGTACTGTGCATGCATATGACTCTATACATGACACTTGGATTATATTTTATAAACGGATGTTATTTGTATTTTTTTGCACCCTAGACAGTTTTTAAGTTGCTTGATTCAACATTTATATAGAAGAGTAGACCTTAAAATAACACCAGAAATGTTTTAAAGTGTAATACTAATACCCCTTTAACTACATCTGAAAGTGTATGTGCACAGGAGATATAGCACATGCAAGCACAGTGAAAGTAAACAAGTGATGGATTGTGGTAGACTAAAACACTAAAGACATAACATGTATGCTGATGACAACAGGAGATCTAGCCCGCCACCAAGTTCAGTCACATGTGTGCTGTATAAGCCACCAAGGCTGATATTTTGTTACAAATCTTACTCTCGCTAAACCTTCAATGCTAATATTTGATTGGGGGGGAAACAAAACCCCAGAGAGAGAGAGAGAGAGAGATGGAGAAAAAAAAAACATCTTAGGAGAAACTTGTGAGAAAATTGCTGACATTGTTCTTATGGGCTGGTTGCGCAACAGTTGACTTGGGAAATTGTTTGCATTGTTAACCCGCTGCCTTGTGCTTCTGATGGCCTAGAATGTATGTGCAGTGTGCACATTGTCTCAGTAAAGGTCATCACCATACATGGTTCACATAAGCACACACATGCTTACAACACACAAGCTTGTGTGTTGACGTGTGTGTTTTTCCTTTCAACTGAAAGCGAAGCAGAGTATCATTTGAAGGTGACAGTCGAGAGTGGAGGTGTGTGTGCAAGTTTCGTGGGACTGGCTGAAATGGAGGTGTGTCTCTTTCTGCCAAACAACAGGCCTTGACATGTTCAACACCTCAGCTTGTAGAACAAGACACCACATACACACAAACGTATATGTAATGAATTGTAAAAAGTGAAAGTGGACAGTTAATACTTTGTTTCTGTACTGGTTTGAATATAGGTGACATTAAAGACAATGTATGGTAGAAGGCAGGAAGACTTTTGCCGGATTTGATATTAGGCCAGGAGGAGTGTGAGTGGTTCTAACAGGGAGGAGTGTTTAAGACTCTTATTTGATCCAGGAATAGTAGTTTAAAATGTAAACAGCCATGGGGTGGCTCACCTGGTAAGAGCGCACACCACATAAATAAGGCTTCCCGCAGCTGGCCCGGGTTCGGGTTTGCTGCATGTCATTCCCCTCTCTTCCTCCTTTCCTGCCTCTCTGTTCGCTTGTTTCTATCCAAATAAAACTGAAATGCCAAAAAATAATCTTAAAATGTAAACAGCCATGAAGTCATCTGCAGGGACTGCAGAGTACTATGAGAGTTAAACATAACAATTTTTAGGATCCTCCCTTTACTCATGTTGTTCTCCCAATCACTGATTTTCTTTACTCATTTTTTAGATTCATTTTCAATTCCAGCTGATAAACTACAGAGTACCTTCTTGGTTAGATACACTGTCCAATAACTGAAAGGTTGCAAGTTCAATCTCATGAACAGCCAGATGTCCATCACTGCTAAGTGTGTTTGACCAGAACACTTACCGTGTTAACATAATTGATCTGGATTAGAGCATCAGCTAAATGCCTAAATAAATTCTTCTTGTAAAGGAAGTGATCGCCAATTATATGAGCATAGGCTCCTACAGTAGGTCCCGGAGAAATAGTTTGGATTTAAAATATATGTATTCTCAAAGCCAGGAATATGCTTGAACATTAAACATTAGATTGTTTTTAAAGATTGGCCTAAAACAGGAGATAGAGAGACAGGAAACCTAGGACACACAGAGAGGAGGACAGACATGCGAGACAAGACGGGGGTCAGGTTCGACCCCTGTCTGGGTCCTCGCACTCACTAGGATCATAATAGGGTGCCAATGGCTGAGCCACCAGGCACCCCCAACATTGCATTTGTTTACTGATGTGGATAGTCACGAAATCATTGTGACAGGCTCTCACAACATAGCCACATGTAGCAGACTAAAATCTAAAGGGGACTTTTGATTTGGAGCTGGTTAGCGCTACTGCAAGGTTGCAAGGCCCGAAGCACTGACCATCAACCTTGAAGGTGCTTGAAATCTGTTTTACATTAGAAAACCAGTACAGACTCCCCTACAGTACACGACTAACAAAATAGACAGATGTCTTTCCTTATCATGAGATGTGACGTTTCAAGCCATTTCCTGGTGGAGTGTCTCCTCCTCTCCTGGCCACAGAGAGGCTAATTGGATCAGGACCAAGTCAACCTCTCCATGGCCAGAAAATGTGATTTGGTCTCGTTTTCATTGGTCTCTGATTGGATTAGCCTGCTGCTATTGCTGCTGCTGCGCACAGAATGGATGAGGATTAGGTTTTGTGGGTGTGTGCATGCGTGCACACAGTCACACACACACACACACACACACACACACACACACACACACACACACACACACACACACACACACACACACACACACACACACACACACACACACACACACACACACACACACACACACACACACACACACATGGAAGGGTATAAAAACAACACCAATCTTGGTGTATTTACTACAAGTTCATATAGATTTTATGATAATGTGAATTTCAAACCATCGGTAAGGTATGAGGGTGTGGCACACACATGACTATACATACGAACACACCGTGTACTTACTACTTACTTACACAATTAAAGCTGTCAAAAAGTTATTGAACATCATCACAGATGTAAAGATGTGGATTACTTATATTTTGTTTTAGTTTGTGTGTGTGATCAAAACAAGTGTCACTTGACACACACACACACACACACACACACACACACACACACACACACACACACACACACACACACACACACACACACGCTTCCTGGAGTAGATGATGTACTGTCGGCCAATGTCTCAGTGATGTCCTGTAGGAGGCAGTGTGACTGGTCTGAGAGGCTGCTGTTCAGCCCACACAAGTATGAAACACTGTCTCTTTTGCTGTCTGTGCCTCCATGTCACCCCCCCACCCCTCTCTCTCTCTCTCTCTCTCTCTCTCTCTCTCTCTCTCTCTCTCTCTCTCTCTCTCTCTCTCTCTCTCTCTCTCTCTCTCTCTCTCTCTCTCTCTCTCTCTCTCTCTCTCTCTCTCTCTCTCTCTCTCTCTCTCTCTCTCTCTCTCTCTCTTTTACATACTCTAGTTGAGCATGTGAAGCACAGTAGTAAGATGTTATGATATGCTGATATCTTTGCATATCATGTAATGAAGTCCAGTGGGTGTGTTGTCTATACTGACCTGGCCCTCTCAAATATGAGCATGTGCAGGACAAATATCCATAAGCATGCAGGGAATGTAAGGTGTGTGTGTGTGGGAGGGGTAAGTGGTGCTTGGCATGTTGGCACAGCCTGGTGAGGGGGTGGTATATTTGGTTCCATCCACTAGCCTCTCTCTCTCTCTCCCCTATCAGAGGTGCTCCTCCTTGGCCGCGGTCCACCATAGTGTAGGGGGTGGGTGGTGGGTGGTGGGTGGCTGGTTGTTGCCAGGGGGAGGTGGTGTGTGTGTGCGGTGTGTTATTTTCAGTCCATTGTGTCTACTTCCTGCGGGTCAGGGGTTATTGGAGCAGGGTGTTGCAGACTCGACGGCAAGGGGAGGGGAGGAAAGGCAGGAAAAGTGGCCAGACTCACTCGGACAACAATCACTGGTCAGCAAGCTTGCCTTACCTTTCCCTCCTTCCACTCTCTTTCTCTCTCGCTCTTGTCTTAGCATTCTGCCTATGTAAAGTTTGGACTCTTCGGCACCAGGTAAAGATCTAGAGATTGCATTTTGATATCAAGTGCATGCTCTCAAGTTAAACCGATTTGAGCTTGTTTTCTTTTCTCCCTCTTTTGTTTTTGCTATGTATATATACATATATTTATACATATAATATATATATATATAATCCTTTTTTTTTTTACATCCATTTAATGAGGAATCCTCTTGTTGCGGACGTTCTTCAGCTTCTCACCAGATAGTGAGGGATACGTGCACAAAAAGAGCGAACGGTGGTTGTGGTCGAAAACCTTGTGAAGGTGGTGTTATTCTTCGGCACCGTTCTCTGTGGTGGAGGTGTTTATTTGGCACCACAGGCAGCCCACTGAAAACGGCTTTTCACCATGGAGGACAGGCACTGGTTGGACGTTTATGGACTGCTCTTATGTAAAACCACCGCCACCTTTATGGATGCAGGCGTTTTTTTTGACAGAGTTTGTGTCGGTGACTGCACTTGAATTGTCTGTAATGATATTATCACGTATTCAGATTGGAGCATTTGCAATATAAGAGATTCATTTGAGCTTTAACAAATAATGTCTCCGACTTTGTCGACTTTGACTTTCTGGGATAGTTTAGTAATCCTGAGTAGGTCTTATAAAAGAAGTATCTACGCTTTCCATCAGAATAACTTTTAAGCCAGTGCTCAACCTGCAGGTATTTCAACATTTAATTCTAGCTTCTTCAGCAAGGACACTTTAGGACATTTTATTTCCATAATTTTTTGTTTGGGTTTCACACATGTGCTTTGGAATAGCTCAGGATACCAGACACTCAAGATTCAAAATCCAACAGGTGATATCTGAAACTAACTGAACTTAAGGTCAGTTTTCAAAAGCCTTAAGCGGCTACTGTGCAACAGACCGGCCAAAGATCAACCTTGGTTATTGAGTTTTCAGAACACAAGACAATGATTCCTTCACAGTTGTGTGTTAACAGTCTGAGGGCACCAGTACATCAGCAGGGATGTTTCATGATCCCCTCTGGCTGAGTTCTGAACATCCAGAGGATGGACATCTCAGTAATCTCCACTACCCCCACACCGCAGCACACAACAAAATACCCCAAAACCAGATCTAGAGGTCAGAAAACAGCCATTATGTTTTACTTCCAACCCGTGCTCAGAATCTTGACTATTTGCAAAAAAAAAAAACACATATTAAATAAGCATGTTGACTGTTTTAATCCACGGCTGTAATTCTGAGCAAATTAAATGTTTACACTTTATTGATTTTACACTCTTTGGTCCTCCCATTGGATGGATTCTAAAGTTAGCTACTGGACAGAATAAACCCCCGCAAACACAACCACAGTGACAAAAGGAGGCAAAACAGGAAATCTTTTAGTCCAGTGTTGGGAACAGATGACCAGGAAGATAAAAAGCGCTAACAAAGTGGAAACTTCCACCGAGGGATGTTTTTTTTTTTTGCCTTATGTGGTGTTTTTTTCCCCCTCTCCTTTTTCTCTTTTTCACAAAGAAGCCATTTCCTGGAAAACAACGTGAGAGAGGTAGCTGGTTTGGTGTTGATGAAAACTGAGAGTTATAAGTACTAAAGTTCTGAGTGGTCAGAGTAGCTTCTGCACGCAGGACACACAGCCACAGATGCCTCCTGCACTTTCCCATTACGCGCGAGCGCGTGTTAATGTTTAAACCAGCGCGCTCATAGTTAATGCTTCACCTCATCAGAGCGCAGGTTAAATGTAAGCCAAGCTCACACTGGGTGTACTGTATGAAAGGGTGATGACGAGAAGGGAGAGAGACAGAGGAGAGAAGTTTTGTTTCAGGTTGTTATACAACTCAGCTGGTTACAGAAATGATTGAGCTTCTTCCTGTTTTGGGAAACTCGGGTCAGTCCCACTGGACCACTGTTTAAAACTATTGATCAGTTCTTTCACGAGCTCTCTCTTCTGCCTCCCTCCTATCTTCTCTCTGCGTTGTTTATCTTACTGTCTCTGCCCCCCCCCCCCATACTGCACCACCACTTTGTCTGTCTGTCTGTCTCCTTTTCTCAACTTTCTAATGAATGATGTGGAATAACGTGCCCCTGTCCTGAGTGAAACGGCATGTATAGTAGCAGTGGCTGCTAGTCATAATAAAGGAAAGGAAGAAAGTACTTTGAGAGTAAAATGTTTGCCAATTATGACATGCCCAAAATAGGGACGCTGAAAGTGGTTAACATTACAAACATATTTGAATGACAAATCACATTGTCTTCCTATTTCACCCGGGAATGTACAAGGAAAACAACACTGTTATGGTTGCAAAAGACCCACAAAGCCTGTCGTCCTTGCAAGACTTGAAAGTGTTTGATGTTGTCTACCGCTAGCAAAGATAGCAGCATGGCTAGTGGGGTTTGTGTTCTTTGGACACTTGCTGTAGGTGGTTGGGTTGGGGTGGGGGATGTGGGGATGGGGGGGTCGGATGACGCTTGCTTGGGTGTGAATTTCACAGCTGCACATGAAAGCGAAGGGACTTTGGGACGCATGGTGTAAGAGATTGAGGGAGGGGGAGGGAAGGGACGGAGGGGAAGATGGATGGAGTCGAGGACAGAGGCAGGGCTTGTTTTGTTTTGAGGTGATCCTTGTGGAGAATTGATATAAAACGATCACATTGACGAAGGCGTGTGTGCAAGCACCAAGAACATCATAGTGAAAACACACTAGTCACAGAATATTGGACTCTACCAGAAGCTCTTCGCTCAGGTGCTCTACAGAAAACAGGAGACATTTTAGGTGAGCTGGAAACTTTTTTTATTGAAACTTGGATTTGGTATGTCCCTTTCAAGTTACTTTGCGGAAACGTCCTTTTATAGCTTGTGAGTTGTGACTGTTGAGATGTTTGTTGAGACGCATGTCATGTCCTCGACTTGAGATGAATGCACTGTAACAGGTTTTGGTGTGAGAGAATAGCCACGAGAAATGCTTGATTCTTAAGTTTAGTTTTGCGATGTGAAGTGACACAGGAGTCTGTAGGTGGCCATTTTCTACATATCCATGGTTATTCAACACCTATGGTATGCTGATGCCTTCTGCTGAGCCCATGTATTTTATTCTCTGTTCTGTTGCTGCTCCCAGCGCCAAAGTATAAACTCCAGGCTATTTTTACAGCTGGCCTTTCCCCACCTCACAGGACAAATGGACACACACACACACACACACACACACACACACACACACACACACACACACACACACACATACACACATACACACACACACACACACACACACACACACACACACACACACACACACACACACACACACACACACACACACACACACACACACACACACACACACACACACACACACACACACACACACACACACACACAGTCTTTACGTTGCACAGCAGTTGCAGGTTTGCCAGTTTATTTCCAGCGATGTAGGAATGCACAAATGTTACGTGCGGTGGGGGGGGGGGGGGGGGGGGGGGGGGGGGGCGCTGTATAGTGTGTGTAGAGCTTCATAACACAACTGTGACGCATTTGCCGCCGAGGCGAAACCATATGGCTTTTTGGTGGAGCAACACGTTTGCAGGCCGCCGTTGTAAGAGTGTCTGGTTTCTGAGGTTTGGCCCGGCAAGAAGAAAACCATCCACACTCTGCTTGTTGTTTTCTTTCTGACCTGTGTGGGAAGACGGGTCTCTCCCGCACACAAAGAGATGATGTTGAACACGTTCAATCTGACAAAAGAGCACTTCTTGTTTTCTCTCATGGAAGAGGTGGAGAGGAAGAGGTTGAGCTCGGCGTGGGAGTGGGGTCTGGGCCAGGGCGAGATAAACGAGGAAGAGGACTAGTTGGGGAATTGTGGATGTTTGGTTCATGGTGTTCTTCTTAACCCATTAAGATCGGGAACGCATCCGTGTCATTTTAGATTTCTTTGGGCTATTCAAAAATAGCTGATCTACAAGCCCATAGCGCGGCACAGAGTGCACAGAGTGCCGCGCTACGAGCTTGTAGATCTGCTATTTTTTTTTAATCGTGGAAAATGTGTGCAAATCTTTGAATATGTATATTTTAAAGCGAACATTTTTAACTCAAATCTTTGCTTCTGGGGACTACAATTGTCTTCTCAATCCTAACAGGTTTTTTTTGGGAAAAAACGTGTGTCGCTATAATATCAGTGGTGTTCCAGGGACCCCCAGAAGCAAAGATTTGAGTTACAAATGTTCGCTTTGCACACATTTTCACAATTTTTCAAATATAGCAGATCTATATGCTTGTATATCTGATATTTTTGGATGGCCAAAGTATAAAATAAAGGTTAAAGTGGTTACACAGATGTGTTTCCCGGTTTTAATGGGTTAATGTGGATGTAGGAAATGTTCAACAGCAGTACACACACACATGCAGAAAGATAACCAGAAAAACATTCACGCACGCACTCTTCAGACACGCTCACGGCCCTCCCTGACATTTTGCTGTAACTTCCCAGATCTTATGTGTGTGGCCCTAGCTCTTTGCTTGTCCCTGGTCTCCTCACAAATCATCCGTGCTGTCTTTGGGTCGGGTCTGAGCTCAGGTGTTTTGGGAGAGGGACTGTTGTATTTCTCTCTGAATGGTTCATGCGGGGACCATCAATCTGGGTGAGAAATGTTCTCCCGGCTGCAGTATATAACCCCCACAGTGCTGCACATTTTCACAGTAGTCGACATACATATCGCTAATAGAGTTTTTAGTGTGGGAAAGGAAGTATAATTTGTGTAGTTGACCGTGACGAGAATAGATGTTCTGTTTTTTTAGTAGAGCCCGACTTGATGCCAGATATTTGAGAATATTTTAACGTGTAAGCAAAATTCTTTAACAAAAATAAACTTTGATAGATTGGTAAGCTCGTAGATTGGCTATTTTAGAAACCTTTTGAAAACGTTTGAAGGTTTTTGTCATGCTCATAATAGGGATGAAACTTAAGTGGTTAAAAATCGAGACACACATTGGCAGCATAATTGCTGACACTTGACAAAAAGTCAAGTAATCGGCCTAGGGCTAAATAGACAGGCTCAGATTCCATTTGTGATTGGTGCAGCCCGTATACGGAAGCGGTGACAGTTGACAGAATTTGTAGCAGCTACCGGTAGCTACTGTACCTTTACCTCTGTCAATAATATGCAGCAAGGTGAACTTTTCCGAGCTCTCATGCATGACTTGGCTGCCTGGCAACGTCACTGCTCTGTGTGCTCATTACACAACTCCACACAACATGCTCAGGAAGACACACGCATGCACTGACATGCACTTAAACACACACGCATACGAATGCACAGTCATACATGCTGAAATGCACACTCATGTACGTACATACGCTGAATATGCACACTCGTGCCCTCAGATACTGAATTGTATGCATAACGTACGCACATGCTGACATGTACATCCCCACACCACTGCCTACACACACACACACATACACACACACACACACACACACACACACACACACACACACAAACACACACACACACACACACACACACACACACACACACACACACACACACACACACACACACACACACACACACACACACACACACACACACACACACACACACACCAATCGTGACAAAATGTTTATATTATATTAAACATTGAAAGCGTTTCAGACATGAAAATGACCCTGTATGCAAATCAAGGGGAATGCAAAACACACAAGTGGAATGCAAAACAGTTCCACGGTACTGTGCGGTTTTAAAATCTGGACAAAATCACCAGGACACATGGTGTTCTACACAGTACAATCCTTGGTGTTAATTAAGCTCTGAGAGCATAAAAATGGACCTAAGATGGTAAATCTTTCTCCACATTCACTGAAGATTTTCAGGTCTATTTCTCGTCCCGGTACTTCCCTTTTATGATCAATGTAGGAATATCGTCAGGACGACCCTCTGGCTCTGACCCTGGCCGTGCACATCTTCTTATATGCTCATGTAATGTTAGTGGTCTGGTCTAGGAACTCGTGCTACTACCACTGTTAGACTAGGCAAACGTCAGATGTTATGTGAAACCCTTGAAAATGTTTGGAATGGTGAAAAGGAGAGAGGGACAACTTTCTAGCAATGTTGATGAACCCAACTCGTCAGCTTTGTGAATGTGAAAAAAATGCTTGTTCTAATACGTTACTACAGTACAAATCATGTTTACTTTACATACTGCTGCTCACTATTTTCCAAAGCTTACCTGATTATTACCTGATGACTTACCTATTTGTTTAATTCATACAGGTGATAAACCCAAGTTAAAATAATCTGCTGTCTGGCTAATATCTTTTTTTTGCCAGTCACCATTTTGGCTAGACCTTTATAATCAGTCCGCACTTACAGTTGCATTATTTACCACACAATAGTAACATGAATTGTGACAACAAATCATAGGCAACGTACAGTTAGTTCACTGTGTTGGATTACCTATCTCAAGCAAGTTTCAAGTCTCTGCAAGTTGATTTTCATACAGTACTGAGATGAATGGAGACCATTGGCTTACTGGAAGGCAGGAAAAATGCAATCAATAGTGGTAAGCTTTGAGAAACTATCAGCAGTATATCGTCAGACAAGCTCGAATGTGGATCTGCTACTTTTATACTTTAGTGTGATGCTGTAGTATGGTCAAGTAGGGCATTCATTTACGAAAAAACACAAAAAGTTAAAATATGGAGGATGTTTCTGCCCGACAGCAACGATATAAAGTACAGTATATGTAACTTAGCTAATGGGCTAAACGTGCAAAAACACCAGTATGGTCCGGGTCCTGCAAGTATTGCCTGCTGTCTAATGTATAATCCGCTGTCTGAATCTTTCTTGTGCAATGTCCTATTCCACTCTACACTGTATAATCCTGGGTATTCATTTAACTATGAAGTGTATGAATGTTTGGTAACATTTACACTCCCTGAGTTACAAATGGATGAATTAACATTGGGGATTTTGCTGTGTCAAAGCTGCACTATGTAACTTTCCTCTTCTACCCTGGATTTGAACCCGTTTTTCCTGCGCAAGTGCTGCCATTTTTACCATTTTTACCAAAAATCGTGTCAGATCCTGTGTCTAGGTGAAACATGACTTTTGACGCAATCTAAATGTCTCAATAAGAGCAGGGAGACAAAATACAATAAGTTATATTGAATTAACATGCTCTACCATACAGATTGGACACAATTAAAATGTATTCATTTAAAAAAAAGTTACATAGTGCCACTTTAATTGTTGGCAATATGTAACTTGTGCAGTTCACTGCACAAGCTGAGGCAAATTCCCTGTGTGAGCCTCATGTTTGGCAATACGAGGTCTCTGATGATCAAGTATATTCCTCTAAACTTCCAAAACGTTGTTGTGCTATTTTAGACATTAGACAGCCTGCCATTCGGAATGTTTCAGTATAATCTGTGTGTTTGGGGTCAGTGCTATCAGACTACGGACACAGACTGCTTGGCAAGCTGGCCAGCAGAGGAGACCGTTCCTGATGCGGTATCTCTGATGTGTTTTATTGGGCACAGTAAATCTATAAGAAAGTTAAGTTAAATGAATGTATAATATTTTGTGTGGTTATTAGTCATTAGTCAGGAATTTGGCAAAAGTAATTTATTGCTTGTGTATGTGTCTGTGTGTGCGCACATTTTGCTTTGCAGAAGTATGAATCATTCTATCCTTATCTGTTGAAATATGTATGTGGGTGCATGCACACCCACTTTATAAAAACATTTTTAAACACGTGCTAACACACACACACACACACACACACACACACACACACACACACACACACACACACACACACACACACACACACACACACAC
Source organism: Gymnoscopelus microlampas (assembly GCF_963454915.1). Classification (NCBI taxonomy): domain Eukaryota; kingdom Metazoa; phylum Chordata; class Actinopteri; order Myctophiformes; family Myctophidae; genus Gymnoscopelus; species Gymnoscopelus microlampas. The sequence continues at coordinate 40,231,721 of NC_139939.1, forward strand.
ACACACACACACACACACACACACTGTCTTGCTCCTCCCCTTTTGATTGAGCAGTGGCAGTTGAAGAGGGTCTGGGCTGACCTGATTACACACAAGAGGAAGTCAGGAGGGAGAGGTCACCCACTGCAGACCCTCACACACACACACTGCAGTGCACGATAAAGACGGGAGACACAAAACAACAACACACTCACTCACTCACTTACTTCACTTAGCGCTTAAGGAAACGTTACCTTCTGAACGCTCACAAGGTAAGGCTTATATTTGGACTCATATATGTCAGAAGGAGGGAATATGACTACTGTTCATATGGAGTTCTATGGAGCTTTATTTAGTGTGCTTGACTGCACTTTACCGTACGGTACTGTACGTTGCTGTTGTTTTTTTCCTTGTGGCGGGAGAAGAGGAGGTCGGCCATGCAAAGATAACTGGAAATGCAAATGTTTCACCTCTGGTGAGAGAAGGCTTGAGGGCGGTTGAAAGTATACAGAGAGAGAGACAGGCAGAGAGAGAGAGAGAGAGAGTAATAAACAGGGAAGGAGAGAGTCTGCTGGCAGTGTGTGTGTGTGTGTGTGTGTGTGTGTGTGTGTGTGTGTGTGTGTGTGTGTGTGTGTGTGTGTGTGTGTGTGTGTGTGTGTGTGTGTGTGTGTGTACAGTAATACTGTATGTATACATCCAATGCAGCCATCAGGGGCAAATAGTGTTTCTGTGACATACGCTTCAACTTCTAACATTTGTGGAGCCCCAGAGGTGAAAACACTTTTGGAGGTGAGCTAATGAAATAAGAAATAAATGTTGTGTCTATGATATGTTTGTTTTGTTTTTTGGATGAGAAATAATCCCCTCCCACTAAATGTGGAAGTTCATGATTTTTGGCAGTGTTTGTGAAATAAGCCCCTCCTGCACACTTTGTAAGCCAATTATAGATATATTGTGTAGCGATTTGTTTGAGTTTTGGACACAATCTAGAGAAGTATCAAAAAGTATATTGTGAAATTCTAAATGGCTGTATAGTTAGGTCTTCTTGTTAGGTGGAAATGGGTGTGGCCTGTGTCATCATGGTACATTTTTGATTGTGAGGTACCCATCTTCATTGTGTACCTCCCGTATACATATGTGAAGCATCTCTCTCTCTCTCTCTCTCTCTTTCTCTCTCTCTCTCTCTCTCTCTCTCTCTCTCTCTCTCTCTCTCTCTCTCTCTCTCTCTCTCTCTCTCTCTCTCTCTCTCTCTCTCTCTCTCTCTCTCTCTCTCTCTTTCTCTCTCTCTTTCTCTCTCTATCTCTCTCTCTCTCTCTCTCTCTCTCTCTCCCCCTACCTCTCTCTCTCTGCCTCCATTAAAGTTCATTGTTAGATCACAAGTTTACAAATGTAAAAGTGGGTAAAATTATTTTCTTTACAAACTCCAGCGATTTGCAGTTACTCAATACTTATAAATATGAAATAGAGAAAGGATCAAGGGAAGTCAGATAACGAGACAACAATATCAAATATACATAAGGGGCATGCACAAAAATAAAATACAAATGAGACAGAATATTGCAGTCTCTTGTGCACTCTCACCCACACTGTCTCATACACCGTCTTATTCATGTACTGTACACACGCTCATATTGTTTGCGTGTGCTGCGTCTACTGACATGGTCTCTCCCTCCTATCTTCCCATCTGTTTTTCGCTGTCTGTCTGAGCTCATACTCCCCTCCTGATGACAGGAGAAACCCCACCAGACCAACCAAAGCAGTGATACTTGTTACTTCTTCGTCGCATGACTGAGTCTGCAATGTATCACGTTTTCCTGTTTAAAATGAGGAACATGGTCATTCGATGAAGCGTAAATTAGCCCTTTAGATCTTCAGATCTTGGCCTGTTTTGTCCAGCTATTTGACCATACCACAGTGTCAGTTGGTGATTAAGCAATGAATGAGCCATCTGCTTTGTTGAACAGTTGGTCATTTACTCCACAGTGTCATGTTTAATCACTGATGTCTGTACAGTTGAGGACTAGAGTTTACACAAGGAAACTGGAAAAACATCACATAAATCACAATATTGACTATATTCAGTATTGTTTTTATACTTAAATATTGTGGTATAGGATATTCCCCATGCCTTCAAAACTAGCCGAGGTTTCATGTTAAAGTAAAGTTGCTAAATGTCTTTTTTCATCCTAAACTAGAGACATTTCAACATTATGCAAAAGATTGCAGGAAAGAGTAAAGTAATCTGTAACATTTGAACTTGTAAGAATGATGGACTGCATAATTGTGATTCCCAATCAAAAGGCGTGTGTGTGTGTGTGTGTCTCTCTCTCTCTTTCTCTCTCGGGATTTTTTTTTACAATAGAAGAATCATCCTGGATTTTCTTGCTACCATGCTGCTGTAGTTGTTTTAACTGGGAAGTGGAAATGTCATGATTCAAGTCATTTGATCTCACTAACAAAGTTTAGTTTGGGGGTAACGTTGGTTCAGCTTAAGTTCTTGGACCAGAGAAGCTGATCTTTTGTTTGAGGTCAGTGACCAGCAATAGAAGTGGCTGACTATGAACCTACTGTCTGGAAATGCTAGACCTCATGGATGCACGTTGGTCATGGAAGTCCCCTGTCCCTCCAGCAGGAGGAGGTTTTTTTTTTGTTTTGTGAGGGGGGGTTTGGGCTTGACGTTAGCCAAGCAGTTTTTCATTCAGCCAAAAGGCCATGCCCTTTTGGTTTGCGCGTCGACTGGCCCTCCACAAGTCATATTGGCTGTCTTCGGAGCTCAAGGATGTAAAAATAGCTGTTGAGTAAGAATCCCAGACATGTCTTGATAACAAAGAGTGATTTGTACGAGCCGCCATGCCAAGCACAGGGAAGCTTTTGTATGTCCCCCTCCAGACCTCGTCACCAAGGCCTCTGACGCTGGATCTATGGTCTCGTCTTAGAACAGGCATTGTTCCGGGCAGCCCCTGGGTTCTGATTGTGAAGCATGGAGTAGCGGGGCCCTTCAGAGGGCTACGTGTTCAATTGCGGCATCACTGAGATATTTTCGTGGTTTTAGATAATTCTGCGTCAGCTACTGCCGTTATGCTGTCTCTTAAATGTTACTCTGCTTTTGGCTCATAGAAGAGGATGATGCCACTTAACATTATTATTGTATGGGTTAGTGATCATTTTTATGGATCAGTTATTCAACCCACTAAATATTCTGCTAACTTGCATCATTGGTTCATCAAAAGTGAAAACAGAACTCATTGGGAAACTGGTTTAAAGTCCCAGTCCATCTCATATGATGCATTTTTCTTTTCAGTTCAACACACTCTGATACATACACCTACTACACCTACATTCGCTAACAAAAAATACCTTTAATGCCACTATGCCATCCTTTTTTGCCAGATTTATTGTAGAGGAATCAAAAAGTATACGCATTTTATTTTGACTTGCCAGTGTTGCATTTTAAGAATCAAAAGTCCTTGACCCACTGTATTCAACACTGACTGACATTACAGCATACTTCATAGTATAGTAGCTACATTCGGAAATAATGTATCACTCTAGCAACGATTACAGTGATTTCAGAAGGTGAAACATACTGCATAGTATAGTAGCTCCATTTGGAAATAATGTATCACTCTAGCAACGATTACAGTGATTTCAGAAGGTGAAACATACTGCATAGTATAGTAGCTCCATTCGGAAATAATGTATCACTCTAGCAACGATTACAGTGATTTCAGAAGGTGAAATAAGTTAGTTCAATACTCCTAGTTGACAATGACATAACAACGTGACATCTCCGTGAAGGCAGAATGTTCATGGAGACCACTTACCAAGTCCAAGAAGTCATTATATAAAAAGCCATTAGTAGTCTATTGACCTTTCTCCCCTCTTTATTCTGTATACATGTTTTGGTCCCTGTCATTCTTTCTCTCTGAACTCTTTCATCATTTACTTCTTAACAACTTAAACCCTACACTGTGCTTAGTTGGTACTAATACTTAGTTGACCGGGGTCGGCTCTGTACTTGAATTGCTCTTTTATCCTCCTCTTCACCAAATCTCTGCAGAAAATGGCTGTAAATCTGCTATTTTTGTGAATGTTTCCCCAGGACAGGGATGCTAGCTAGGGTTCAAGTGGTTAATCCCACTCCCCTCATCTTTATCCCTCTCAGCCCCGTCTCTATTCCTTCTTTCTCACCCTCCCTCCATTCCTCCATTCCTCCCTTCCTCCCTCCCCTGTGTTTTTTTTCTGAGGAACAAACAGAGAAGCTGTTTCTAGTTGGGATGAGTCAGTGCAGCTGGGGTGCAGGTCATTTACCCACGGCCCACTTTCACTGGCCAGATGGCCTAGCCACTGTCATGCTGCTAAGCGCTAACGATGCTTAAGCTAACGCTAACGCCTCCACTCTCACACTGAGGGTTAAGTGGCTGTATAATGAGAGCTAACAAAACACTGTGCTACATGGAGATTAATAACGGACCATTTCAAATAGTGCTGGCAATATATTGAGTTCTCCAATGTGAATGTGGTATTTTAATGTACGTCTTTCACAGAATCCTTTCCTCTTCATCCCATTTATAGTATTTCAAATATAGTAATTACTACTTTAATTATTGCTAGGCAGTCTTGTAGTCAACTATCTGTGACTATAGACTTGACCCAGACTTTTAGTTATTTGGATTTGAACTTGGACTTTCTAACAGAGTGCACATTTTATAATGAGTAATGAAAAAAATAAATTATAATCCAGCTATTGTGTACTACTAGAAGTATTGCGTATGCTACATCACATACAGTATATGGTATGATCTGAATGCCAGTGGAGGGAAATTACATGTGAATTTATAGTGGTGATTTGGAATGATGCATGAACTGTTTTCTCATCTACCTCGTAAGCCTAATTTGGGCTGGGGGTACATTTTGGGGAACATTAAGTGCTGGAGACTTGGTACTTTAACTTGAGGTAATCTAAGGTGACTTGGACTTGTGAACTGAAGACTTGAGACTTGAAAAGTGACTTGACTATAGCACCGTTGCTAGGTAGCAAACTTAGCCAAAGTGATTGTTAAAAAACAGCTTCAGCTTGTACACTTGATGCATTTGTTATACCTTTATTTTATGACAATGACAATTTGGATCCCTGAAGATCTTTGTCAACCCTTATTCTGATGTGTTTACTAGTCTACAACTGTCAGTGTGGTTGATGTTGTGACATCACTGCTCATCCAGAGTTCTAAGGAACAGGGTTGGAACTGGCACTCGATGGTGTGTGCTGCCTGCCCTATGAAAGTAAACAGCTTCAGTTACGTTGTAATTAGGGAAATTACCTGGTCTAGTGTTTGGAAGGAATGAAATCTTGCATAAACCCACCAGCCAGCACTCCATGGCGGTTACATGGCGGCTTTCCGACATGTCGCCTTTCCGACGTTAACGAACCCTATACCTAACCCTCACCCTAACCCTAACCGCACGCGGAAGCCACTAGTCGGAGTGGCGAGATGTCGGCGTGGAAGACTGTTACCCTCCATGGCACATGATTGGATGCTACTTTTGTATAGCAAGTCAATGCCCAGTATGCCCATGATTTTCCTAGAGTGTGCCTGCGCTGCGTGTGTGTCTGCATGCAAGTACGTGCATGCAAATGCTTACATTTTGACTTATATAGTGTATGTTGAAGTGAAATACTATACCACACAAAACCTGCTTGCTGGAAAGGTAAATTCTAATCTTTGAGCAATCTATCATTCTAATGTCTGTATTTTGCTCTAATGAGTGTTATTGACCCCCTTTCTGACCTCATCAGAACAAATTCCTATAATATATTATATAACATACAGTAACAGGCAATTGAGGCAAACATCTGTTTTTACTAACAAGACAGTTAAGATTTGAAGTGAGTTGTGCTGACAGTACATTGCTTGCAGTATTGCATTGAGTGTATACATTGTGGTGGCATTGAGGATTGTACAGTTTTGGCAATGTTTCAAGTGTCTCGTTATGTCCCCACCGCTCTGTTTCAGCCCATTGAATTTGATGTGCCAGGCGGGCACATGCTGTGCCCACATTAACAGCGGATGGCACATAAGCCAGGAGCTATTTCACACTTGCAAATGACTCCTGGGTCACTCCGTTTCTCACACACACAATTAAACGACGGTGTCATAGAAACGGCACACCCCTCCACAATGTTTTTGTAGAGACACGTGCATCCGATCTCATCCCCATTATACACAACTAGAGTTTCTGGGGGCTACGCCCCCCTCAACCCCAGCCGCACACGGGGCCCAGCGTGGGCGCGTGTATATTGGGGTACCCAAATCGCCGGAGTAAAGCTGTGGAAAAGTAAAAAAAAATAGAAGAAATTATATTTTTTATGTTGCAGGTCCGCGGACCCCCTGCTGGTCCACTGACCCCTGTGGAGTGTTGGGACGCGCGGGGACCCCCCTGGAACATTGCGGAACCCTTCGGTGTTTTTCTTTTTTTCATGAAGGTGGTTGCTTGTTTCTGGCGCTTGTTTTTAGAAAACCTGGCATGCCAACCTGGCAACCCTGCTGTGTTTACCCTTACCAGATGGAGTAACGGAGCGCGCTGTAGTTGTTTTCCACGCTCGCGCTAATGAAGCACTAAACGGAGAAGCTTATGATTGTGAGGTTGAGCGTGAATGTATTAGCATTGTAGTCACCTGAATTGAGCGTGGAAGCAGAAGACACGGTGAAGGGGAGGTGAAGGAGGCGCTTCTGTTGTTGTTGTTCTGGCGACGGAGAGAGCTGCGGAGTTTCAATGGCGGCCGTTCGTGTTGTTTCGGCGAAACCCGTCGCCGTTCGGTGTCGGTGGTGCGCACGGTAAACGGTAAGAAAGTGATTCACCTTCCGTTTTGTCCGAAATGTGGTGAGTGTAATAAATTATGTTGCGACGTGGAAACTGTGAAGTGAGCAATGATAGGCGCCCTACGCCACCCGTAAATTGTGAAAGTCGGCCGTGGCTACTGTGTTGGCGACATGTGCTGTGTCGGCGTTGTGTTTACTCGATTACAGAGCTGTGGCTATAGCGTCAGCGGCGCGCGGAAGTAACTTGCCGTTTATATAATTAGATTGATATTGGTTTAACACAACTGCGTCTACATACAATGGACCCCGGCACTCCTTACCGATATTTTGCAAATGGCATACTTCAAGATATTATGTTACAGTTGTATTGTTTTATGATGTCAGTCTACTGTCTGATTTTATGTTCTTTATCCGCTAAAATAAGTTCTTGTATGAGCCTCATAAGCCTGATTATCAGACAGAAGCTGCGTGGAGCTTCAGTCTGACATTGGCAGCAGTGTCCGCGATTACCAGAGGGAGGGGATTCGAATTTCCCTAAACCAATCACAAGATTCACGGATCCGCCTACATCTGACGTCATCGTACAGCTTGTTTTAGCAGATCCTCACTGATTGGCTTGTCGTTAGACCACTCCCACCTCCGACTCTGATTTGTCAGGTATCTCTTCGATCGCGAAAAGCCATAGGCTGACATTATAATGCCAGACCAAGAGGAGCTCACTCAGAGAGTGGGCGGGGTCTATGGTCAGGAACCAGGCTACTGATTTATACTTTGTGGCACGACGGTGTTGATGCCAAAAATAGCAGATCTACAAGATCTACAACGTGTCGTGGATCCGACACATTTTGAGCTTGCAGATCTGCTGTTGTCAGTCATGCGACAGTGCATACATTGGGCATTAGACTTCAACTAAGTGTTTCTGATGCTGGTGAGACAGTAGTCAGAAACCCACAGGCCACTGTCTCATTCACAAAGCATTAGAGATATGGAGGATGAATTCAAGTGTGCAGTTTAACAGCCCCATTACGGCGGTCCATTCACATTAGCAATTAGTGCACTTAAAGGCCTTTCAGGCTGCATTAAGCTATCTATGGCACAGAGCACAATTAGCCAGTTAAGTGCACTATATTGCAGTCAAATTGGAACTGCAGGAGTTTGAGCGCTGTTGCAGGGATGCATGCTTATGCATGTTTAGAGCGCTGAATCTGTGCAAGCTTCTTGTGGTGAAGCCCTGAATTGAGCACCAAGATTTTAACTACTTCAGGCTCTAGGCCACAATATATTGTGACACGTAATAATTCAGATTATTTTGATAGATATGATGGTTATGCTCATTTTTTTGTCACAAGTGTATGCCCCGACACTCAGAAATGCAGGCATCAGAAATGTTCCGGAAATGTATTTATTTATTTAAAGGTTAATACATATGGTTTCTGACGTAGTTGTTGCTTTCCAAAATATCCTTGGCACTAGGACCCTGCAGCATTAGTTTTGGAGCTGTACTTATGTGGTTTGTTTTGAACTGAATCCTGGGAATCGCAGTTCTAACAGGCCATAGACAGACACTGCAATGACAACAGAGTTACCAGTGGCGCTGCCAAAAAAGACTGCTTACATGAATGTTACACAGTATCACTTCAACCCATTAAGACCTGAGGCTAGAGCCATATGAAATCCGTGTTAACGGAATCGCGGACGGAATCGCGGAAATGACCAATAAAAATGGAATTGGAATAAAACACGGAATATTGCAGAATTTGAAAAAAAAAAAAAAATCGCGGTAAAATATTTTTTTTTACCGCGAATTTTTACAAATCCACGGGACACCACCATTTTGCATGGCCACATCCTACTTTATAAACAGTAAAATCCACGTAGAAATAGTCTTAGAAAGACGATAGAAACAATAATACATGCGCGACGCCATTTTGCGCATGCTCAGACCGAAGTCACCGAATTATTTTGGGAACATTTTTGCGTATAACACAACAAGGGCCATGTATGGACTGTTATATATTGAACATTTATTCATTTCCACTTACCAGACACTTTTTTTTATGGTAAAAATGAGCATAAAAAGCAAAATACAGAATTCAGAAATATTAAAATGGAAAAAACAGAATTTGGGAAAAAATAAAACGGAATTGGGAAAAAAATAAAACGGATTTCATATGGCTCTACCTGAGGCTAATTCCACAAATGCCTTCTAAATCAGTAGTTCTCAAACTTTTTCGTGTCAAGGACCCCAAAATTGATATATGGCTGCGGACCCCCATCTGAAAATGTTTAGTGCCAGGGACCCCCAGAAGAGAAGATTTGTGTAAAAATTTAGCAGAAATAAAAATGGCAGATGTACTAGCTCGCAGCTTTAGGAATTGGACCGTTAAGGAACCAGAATCATTCAAATCGCAAAGGATCCCAAACTTACTTCTGATTGGTATTAGACCTTGAGAGTTGTGTTATGGAACAGACTAGCAAACTGCTTATCCTAAGAAGAATGTTCCACATGCTGATAACTATACCCTCACTTGCCAATTTCAGGCTTTGCAGCCGTATGTCACTGGTTCAGGAATGAGGAACTAGTTAGAGAAATGTGGTAACAACCAAAAATGTATTAGATGAGATCTGTCAGTATCTTTGAATGCATAGCATTCGTGTCATGATTTACTGCAGGGTGATGCAATGCGGTTGAAATGTCTTCTTCTCTTTAAAATAGACCTTGAAGTAAAAGGGAGTCGTGACCTGTTCTCGAGTCTGAGCCTTGCTGCTGTAATACTCTCCACATACAAACCGGGACACAAGTTGTACAACACGCTTTTACGACTGTTGCATGGTATACAAGCATATAATGTCTTTGTTTTTGGCGCGGGATCTTGTGTTTTTGCACAGACAACAGTTGGTAGCTGTTTGTTTCCTGTACTCAGGCCTCTGTAGCCTTCTATCGGTCAGCTGGCATAGACGTTGAGCCCTTCTCCCCCCCCGAGTACCAGATGCTCCAGAGGGGCACTGTGATAAGACCCCAAACAAAAGACACTGTTCTTAGGAAGGCCCATAGCTGGTGAGAGCAGGAGTAGGGCGGAGGGGCTGAGAATGTGGTGCCTCACAAGCACCATTATGTATGAAACGATATCACAGTGGACACAGTTCTACAGTGTATCATTAGGTCAAACCATACATGTTCCATATGTCTGTCTGTCCATGATGTGTGACATAATATATAGGCCTACTACATACAGAGTACAGTGGCTAGAGGTGATGCAGTTAAGCAGCCCTCACTCTCCTTGCCTTTCTCTCTGCTGTTCTTACACACACACACACACACACACACACACACACACACACACACACACACACACACACACACACACACACACACACACACACACGCACACGCACTGTAAACTCTTCCACCTCAGCCTATGTCACAGTGGTGGAGGTGATAGTGGTTTTAAGAGGTCTCTGAGTGTGGCATCTCCTCTGCCTCTTCTTTCTGTCTCTCTATCTCAGTCTCTCCCTCTCTCTCTCTTTGGCTGTCTCTCTCCCATCCTTGTAGTCATCCCCTCAATGCCCTCCCTGTCCATGGACCCTGGCGGTGGTAGTGGGGGGGGGGGTCTCTTCCTGTCCCTCATCCTATCAGAAGACACCAGGACACTAAGAGAAGGGGAGGGGCCAGCTCCCATGCCAGCTCCAGTCCTTACTTGTCTCGTCCCATGCTGTCCCATTCCCCTACCACACACGCACGCGTACACACCAGCACACACACACACACGCACACACGCACACACGCACACACACACACACACACACACACACACACACACACACACACACACACACACACACACACACACACACACACACACACACACACACACACACACACACACACACGGCCTCTGTAATTGTTGGGTCGGAATATTGTGACTGGTTCTGGATCAGTTTGGCTTCTGACTCACAGAGGTGAGGTGTATTGTGTACGGCGAATAAGAGCTGGAATCTGATCAGCTTGGACTTATGGGGATTGTAATTCTTTGTGCTGACAGCTTTGTATTCAGAACAACACTGTTGTGAATACAGAACTAGGAGCTCCAGAGCGGGATAGAGGTCTCTTGACAGAGTCCCAGCAGAAGGTAGGCAGGTACATTGTTTACATCTTGATTTCAAGTGCTTTTGGAAATTGCCTAACTTGGCACCTATTGAACACTCAGTGTCCACAGTGGAAGGGGGTCCCTTCTTTTGTGATCATTACCGAGCTTTCTGCCTTTTCTTTTTCCTACCAAGGTTTTTTTTTCTTGGGGGGGATTTTCCTTGCCTGATTGAAGGTCTTAGGACAGGTGGAATCATTTTGTTTCCTTTGTTAAATTTGGGCATGTAAAGCCCTTGGAGATTTGACATCTGTGGTGGTGATGAGTGGGACCACCTGTCGTTCTGTCCACCTTTCTTAGCCACTCCTATAACCTCTACTTGTACAGTAGGTGTTCATCTGGGGGCTGCTTACAATGAGCTGAGCAGGTAGGGAGGTTCAGTGTGTTGTGCATCAGCCATGACTGCAGCAAAGATTGCATAGGTGACCTTTCTGTTATGGGACAGTCACTTAAAACGCTATAGGCAGGAACCGTCACAACAAGCCTTGGTTCCTCTAACACTGTGTGTGTGTGTGTGTGTGTGTGTGTGTGTGTGTGTGTGTGTGTGTGTGTGTGTGTGTGTGTGTGTGTGTGTGTGTGTGTGTGTGTGTGTGTGTGTGTGTGTGTGTGTGTGTGTGTGTGTGTGTGTGTGTGTGTGTGCGGGTCAGTGCTTTGCATTGTGGTCTGCTGTGGTGTCAGCGGCTGTGTTGATGAGAGAAAGACTGTGGGTCAGCGAGATGCCACTGGGCTCAGGCAGACAATGGTTCTCTGGTAGATGTGTGCAGGTTGCTGTTTGGTGGCAATAGAGCCCAGTGTGTACAGGGATTTGGTGTATTTGGGGTTGCATTTGGCTGGGCATGTGTGTGTGTGTGTGTGTGTGTGAGCAAACTAGCAAAGTGCCAATTTTAAGAATCAGTGATTGTGTTTTAGGAATGTGTGTGTATCTGTGTTTGTGCTTGTGTTTGCTTCTCCATTGATTTCCAGTATAAAATGAAAAGTTTTAAAAAGTTGAATATTAATGTGGGGCATTTGCTTCCATGGCCTACTGGCAGCTGATCCTTGTAGTGGTTTGCGAGATCAGACAATGTGTGTTTGTTCGTATGTCTGTCTGTGCACGGCAACAACAGCTGCAGTTGTTTGCAACACAAAGATGCAACCAGTTACACAAATTAAACACAAACAGGAGACAGTGCCCCACACACACACACACACACACACACACACACACACACACACACACACACACACACACACACACACACACACACACACACACACACACACACACACACACACACACACACACACACACACACAAACCCTCGTCTAGGCCACTAGGTGCCATTCATGCACTAAAAAAAACATGCCCTCTGTTTGAAATCTCTGCTTGCTGTATGTACCTGTGTGGTCAGTAGTTATGTTCTTTTAGCGCAGTGTTTCCAGAACAGTATATGAATATATATTTTTAAGAAATAGTGAAAATAGCAGATCTACAAGCTCGCAACGTGATGCGACGCGTCGTGAGCTTGTAGATCGGCTATTTTCTCTAATGTGGGTCCAGGTGAGACAGCAAATTTTCGATGTTTTAGCGCATCCAGGAGTTCAGAGCAGCAGCAGTGTATGAGCTTTGGAGGCCTCAGTGCTAGAGAAGTGTTTCTGTCTGTCTGTCAGTCTGATTGTCTCTCTCTCATTCTTGGGTGGTGCCAGTCCTCATGGCGTAACCCAAGCCTCCAATTGCCCCCCCCCCTCCCCCCCCCCACACACCCCCACTATCCCTGCGGGTAACCTGACCCCAGAGTGCTTTGTCATGTTTCAGTGGGGGGGGGGGGAGGTTCCCCGTCCCACACTCCCCCTCTTTGTCCGACCGCAACATGGCACCGTCACAACAATCCCGTCCTGAGATCGTCTTTGACAGAAATGATGGGTGTAACTCCTCAGCTTCAGGAACGCCCCATGTGTGCTAGGATAAAGACCAGCAGGTGTTGTTGTGAAGTCTTTGTACTTCTGCAGGTTATTTTACCTCGCAGTGAAATTGCGTGAATTATTAAAAAGTTGTATTTGTTAAACTAGGGCTCTTGCCTTTTTACGGCCCAATAGTAGGGGGACTTCACGTTATGTGGGACATAAAGTGGGACAGCTCTATGCTTTAGAATAGTGATTTGATATCTGCAAAATCAGTTTGCACGTTTGTAGCTCCCTTTGATGACTTTATTTGGCACCACCTGAGTGAGCTGAGCGACGTTTCGAGCTTCAGACTAGGCTGTCTGTGTGCTCGAAACATCTCTCAGCCCGCCTGCTCTGTTTGTTATGGGGAAGAATTATTATGGCTCCCTACACAGAACCCAGTCTGGGGTCTTGGCCCACTAACAAAGGGATGTCCTGTGGATGGAAAAACAGCTGAGGGACCCAAAAGGAAAAAAAAAAAGCGAAAGCCCACAGCATTGTTAATTAGTTAAAAACCTAACCCATCCAACAAGAAAAACAAAACAAGACAGGAAAACATACAAGAACAAAGCCTTAGTTTGCATTCCTTGCTCTGTGTTGGCACGCTCACCAACTCCTCTGATCTCAGTGGCTGTTGTTATTGTACCCGCTCCCTTCCCTCAATCTACAAACTCAACAGTACTGGTCAGAGAACAGCAGCAGCACCCGTAGTATAGTATTCACCAGTTCATGTATGGTATTCACCAGTTCATGTGGTATTACTGGAATTCTTCAGCAATTCATCGGATAGTAGAGGTCAGGTGATCTTCTAGTCGTCAGACGTTCTATCAATAAATGGAAATATTGCATTATTAAGAAATCCCTTGCATTGGTAATAACGGTCAGCCTTGTACCATCTCTAATATTCTATATTCTATATATATATAGTATTCAACAACAAGTTGTCTTGGTGTGTTGTTTTATTTTGTTTTTATCTCCCATTTAGATTTCATTGTAGTTTTACTTTAGAGATACCACTGACAAGTGGCTGGAGGTCTCCCAACCTCCAGCCTCTCCAGCCTCAAACCCTTTAGTTGTGTCAGTAAAAGGAAGCCTTGCATTGTAAAGAAACCCCTGCCCTTAGAGCAAAACCTAGAGATGTGTGGATTAAAACTGCCTGCTGGTGTTTTAGCCAAGAGCACATTTTTCCTCCTGGAAAAAAAACACACACAAAAATCCAAATGTTTCCTAACTACTCTGACTCAGCAAAAAACAGAGTTCACGACCTTGCTGGTGTTTTGCAGGCAGAGAATTGCTGCCTGTTAAGCCTCCGTTTGACAGCAAGCGGGGACATTTTCAGTGCTACGAGCTGTCTCAATTAATCTGAGGTGTCAGCTGCTGATGTAGAGCTGGGGAACGCTACAGGATGAAAACAAACTATCTGGATTGAAGAGTATTATGGCGTTGTGCCACTTTGTACAAATGAATGATGACTATTTTCTCCCCTCTCTCATATTGATTGACCAGGACTCTTAATATGATGGCCAAGGTTTAATCTTATGAAGATGTGCAGTTTGTAATTTATTTGGAAAGTGCAGCACAACAGACCTTTGTTTTCAAAGACGGACAGATTTAGAATTTATGAAGACATTTTTCATTGTCCCTATGTTATATTATAAAATTTATATTTCAGGACTGGCTTATCCTTGTAAATGCCACAGCGGGTCTCTTGTTGACTATGGTGGTACAAAGTACACAGTACTTGCACCACCATAAATAAACTCTTACTGGTCCTTTTGTACACTTTCAGAGATACAGACTGTGTATGTTGGAGTGTTCTCCAGACAGAGGCACTTGGCTCTAAACTTCCTGTCAGCTACACCATGTCTACTGCGTAAAAAGTCAAAGAGCATCTCCTTGTGTGATTTATGTTCTGCCCACTGTCTGCCCTCGATTTAACTCCTCTGTCTGCTACGAGGTCCCACAGACAGACTAATCCCATTGTTAACGAAAAAGGAAACTAATTACTTGTTTCCAATTTTGGATCATGCCGTTCATCCCAATCAGGGTGCAAGACCAAACTATGACTGTGGCGAGTGTGATGGTCGACCCAGACATATTTCTGGTTGCGGGCCGGTCCCCACTGTTCCTGTGTGCCTCGGTGAGGTCTGGCTGCAGCCAGCTGGTGGTGGAAGGGAGTACAAACACACAGACACAGATACACACACACACACACACACACACACACACACACACACACACACACACACACACACACACACACACACACACACACACACACACACACACACACACACACACACACACACACACACACACACACACACACACACACACACACACACACACACACACACACACACACACACACACACACACACACACACACTGAAAACACACACTGATGCCGGGACAAACCATGAGCCAAGTTGTAGAGACAAAATCCCGGGCCAACTTGTGGTCAGTCAGAAATGGAGCAGCCCATGTGAGAGAACTCACAAATGACCTTTGTGCCTGCCCCCCCCCCCCCTCTATTCCTGCAGGCATGGAAGAAGAGGTGGTTTGTTCTGCGCAGCGGGCGTCTGTCAGGCGACCCAGACGTGTTGGAGTACTACAAGAATGACCACGCTAAGAAGCCCATCCGCGTGATCGACCTCAACCTGTGTGAGCAGGTAAGACCCCAACCCCACCCCCACCCAAATTTCCACAGAAACCTTGACAGCATGACACTCAATGTCTGTGTCTTACCTGTGACAGGCAGTTATGACAAACCATTAAAAAAATATCTGTTACCAGCCTTTAGTCAGATCCACAGTGGGCGTCTATTCAGTCTTGGCTGAGGCTGTACAGTTCTACAACTCAATCATTCCATTCCATTAGTTGACATCACCAGCACTAGTAGTCTTGTGATGTCCTTCACTGTAACCCACTTATTCTAGGTGTATTTAACACTGCCTCTTGATGACAAGGTCACATTTACAGTTTGGGGAGATATTATGTGTTGTGTAAAGTGTTTTTCTTCTTTTTTTTTAAATTTTTACACAAGGTGGATGCTGGGCTGACGTTCAACAAGAAGGACCTGGAGCATAGCTTCATCTTTGACATCAAGACCATTGACCGTGTCTTCTACCTGGTGGCCGACACAGAGGACGAGATGAACAAGTGGGTGCGCTGCATCTGCGACATCTGCGGCTTCAACCCCACCGATGAAGGTAAGACATTGGGCTGGTCAGAGAGTTTTCTCCTTCCAGTTGGGGGTGTGCACAATTCAAGGTCTCATGCGGTACACTGAGTTACATATTTCAGTGAAAGTGAATCAATACACAACTGTATCATCATTAGATAATAGGGGTTGAGCATAAAGGCCAAAGCATATCGGCACCGACGAACGCACATCAAGACAGCTGTCCCTATTATGTTCTTTGTTAACCTTCATACTGGTGGAAGCGAGGTGTCTACTGGCATGCGTCATGCACTGCCAATTCACACTACGGTCCAACTTTACTGCATCAACGGCCCCGAAAAACAAACTTGCTTCCTTGTATTTGTACATCCTGGCTACTGTACCTCCACTCGTCTTGTAGATCTTCTTCTATTATCAGTGCTGGCTCTTTGGCACACCTAAATAATCAAATGGACTCAAGTCATTGTTTTAGCTGCTGTTGTCTTTACCCTGCTGAAACGGGTCTGTTAACACAACTCCACCCACCACTGGGTATCAAAATCAAACCAGTTTAGTGCTAGTAACTATGCACATACTGTACATGGAAAATTGATATTAAGGTTTTGTTGACACGCAGCATTGCACCACTTCCTGTTGATTCCAGGGGCATCAAATGAGGCTGCGTCAACTGTGTCTTTGCGTCAAGGGACAGAAGCTCCCAGGCAAGGAAAGGGGCATATTTTTCTCTGGAGACTCTGCCCATCAGTGGGCACATGAATACAAAATTCCCCTTCCGCTTATATTGGTTTGGGAACATGCAGTGCAACAGCGCTCCCCCACAGGGTGACTGGCAAATAAGTATTCATGCGAAGCTCAAAGCCAACATGCCAGTCACTATATAGTTGATTGGTCTGTTTTGATTTGTGTTATTCAAATAGTTCCTTCTTTCTGGTGGACTTGGCTAAACTGGTTGTAAGCTCCATGAGGGGCCTGTTCCATGGAGTTCTCAGCCCAGGCCTAATGGTCCGTGTGTTGAGATAGGCTCACATTTCCCTCTCTGCTCTCTGTTCCCAGCACTGGATAATTAAAGCATTGTGTTCTCTGCAGTCCCACCGACACTTGGTTCCTTCTTTCCTTTCCCTGGCTTGTCTGGTTCTGATTCTCTCACTCCCATTCTCTCTCTTCTCTCTTCTCTCTTCTCTCTTCTCTCTTCTCTCTTCTCTCTTCTCTCTTCTCTCTTCTCTCTTCTCTATTCTTTCTCTATCTTCTCTCTCGGTCTTCCCTTTCTTTCTGAGCCCAGTAGGCCCCTAAACCAGAATGGTTGCTTAGTTTTAGTTTTTCTAGTGATTTAAAACATAAAACCAAAGACAGTGGTTGAAAATACAGTTATAAAATATGGTGGTTTCAAAATATATATATATATTTTTTTGCAACAAAACCACAGGCTGTTTACAGGTTCATCTCACCCCTCAACAGATAACAAAAAAGAAACAAACATTTGAAGATAGATGACAAGTCATGACTCCACTGGAGAAAGAAAGTGTCCTTCCACGTTTGTCTGTCTACATCCCTTTGGAAGCACTTCACTTTCTCATCAGGTCTAATGCTATATGGCATAAGGCATTCACACATAATTACAAAGACTGATGCCACTGAGAAATGTATGGCAGGAGCATGTCATTTTTCCCTTCTCCCCCAAATACCAATTCAGCTCAAACCCTGGCAACAAGCGACTGTTCTTGGCTCCAAGGTCAGCCTCTCTTTTGTGTTGTGACTAATACGATGTCTCAACCTCTGCTAACCAGCGTTGGTCGGGAAACGACCTTGATAGAACATAGTTCACGCCACCTTCTGTCACCAAGTTAGTGGACCTGCTTGATAAATCTCTTGTACACACACACTCATATACACGCACGCACCCACAATTTAAATTGGCATTCCTGATTTGACTGCTTATAAGACAAACATCCCCACAGATACGCAGCTGCCAGTTCTCATTCAAAACGAGGTGGCCTTGAAATGCTTTCTAGTGTTCCTATATCTATGCTCATCTGAGACCCACCTCCTGTTCTCTTGGTGGGCGGGTGAGGGTGCTTTGTGGCAGGAGTGGATAGATATTAGGTGGTGGTGTGGGCTTCAGAGCCAGGCAAGGGTGCTTCATGGCAGGTGTCGATATTAGGTAGGTGGATGATGGGCATTGTAAACAGAGAGGGCATTCTCCAACCGTCTGGATGAATCAGCATGTATAGCTTCAGCAAACAAATGGAGAGTAGACGTGCACTAGACTAGAGAGAGGGAGAGAGAGAGAGAGAAATTGAGTTTGAAGGGGGAGAGAGAACAGAAGATGAAGGAACCAAGAGTGTTATGGAAGAGAGTGGGAGGGGAAGTGTGTGTGTGTGTGTGTGTGTGTGTGTGTGTGTGTGTGTGTGTGTGTGTGTGTGTGTGTGTGTGTGTGTGTGTGTGTGTGTGTGTGTGTGTGTGTGTGTGTGTGTGTGTGTGTGTGTGTGTGTGTGTGTGTGTGTGTGTGTGTGTGTGTGTGTGGGGGGGGGGGTCCAGCTAGGATCTATATTATGCCCTTCCTGTTCTTACTGCAGCACACATGCAGCAAA